>NC_061118.1:6020980-6191836 GCF_002878395.1 Capsicum annuum | reverse complement strand
CCAAAAAAAAAAAAAAAAAAAACCAGTGTTCAAGCATCGTCCTTTTAGCCGTTGTAACCGCTACACTTCCTTCTTTACTGACTTATACCTCCCCTATTTGCCCACTTTCCCTTGAATCGCTTCACTCCATCATCAACGTCTACTAACGTTACGTCTCGAGACTCCCAACACCTCATTAGCTACTTGCCTAATGAAACTAGTTGTGTTATCCTGCACACTCCTAGCATCCCCATTGCTTTCCCAAGCACCCATCATCATCAACTTCTCCCCCATCTCCTTAGCTTTGGCAATAGTTAAGCTATCCCACTTGATCCTTGCTAAATCATACAAGCCCCTCTTCTTCCTCTTCCTCTTGATCTCCAAATCCATTGCCAAGAGTTCTATGTTAGGTTATAAGATACTTGAAATAACCTTGCAGTCCTTACATAGGCCTCTATCATACTAAAGAGTACGTAATCTATCTGAGTCTTAGCCACCGTAATAAGGAAGGCCACCAAGTGATCATTCTTCTTTGAGAAACAACAATTTGGCTATCACCCAATCATTATTCAAAATTTAGTGTGTGGAACTGAATATATGCAGCATACATATTTGTCACCTACATAAAGTATTTTCTTTTTACAAATATTCGGCTTTCAATGATTAAGCAATTAATTTGATCGTTTATTTTGTTTTTTTATAAGGATAGTTCATAAACAATGTTAAGACGATTGATTTATTAAATTCCTGATTTAGTTGTGTCAGTGCTATCATTTTAATATTCGTGATTGCTTTTTTCCCTGGTTTTTTATTTTCTAACATAAACTGATGAATGTCATAGGTAGCTAATTTTGAATACGTTGAAGAAGCAGAGGCAACGGCAGAAGATGAAGCACCAATTGCCCCTTTGGAGAACAAAGCAACTGTAAACAATTCTGAGAGAGCAACTTATTGGGAAGAACTGCTACGAGATAGATATGAAGTGCATCAAGTTGAAGAATTCAATACTATGGGGAAGGGAAAGAGGAGTCGTAAGCAGGTGTGAAATTCTTTTGCATGTTAATTCAATTTGTTGTTTTTTCATTGAATGAGTTTGGTGGGCTATAAAACATGGTGCCACGTCTCTCCTTCACGTTCTTCAATATTTTCTGGTGGGTGCTCTTTCTTGGACATGTTAATCTTACTTTTCGCTACTTTCCCTTTTTGATTCCCACGCTTCATATCTTATTCTCGTCCTAGATGGTGTCTGTTGAAGATGATGATCTTGCTGGTCTGGAAGATGTGAGTACCGATGGAGAGGATGACAACTATGAAGCTGAAGCTGATTCGAGTGATGGTGAGGCTGCTTCTCCGGGAGTTACAGTTGTGAGAAAGGCGCACAGAAAGAAAGCCCGTGGTGGGATATGGGTTCTCAATCTCATTTTTGAATTTCAGTTAAACTAATGGAAACCAATATCGTAGTGAAGAATATATTTTCTTTTGACAGTTGATTCTGCTGAACCACTCCCTTTGATGGAAGGAGAAGGAAGATCATTTAGAGTAATGGGTTTCAATCAAAGCCAAAGGGCAGCATTTGTCCAAATTTTGATGAGGTTTCCTTTTTTTCTGTGTTCTTGTTCTGCTACGTTTTTCTTTATATTTTCCTCTTACAACTTCATACCATTGAGTTTGGGATTGAAACATAGTTGTTCTTGTTATTTTTGTTGTTGTTAATGTAATAGTACTAATTTCCTACCATTCTGCACCTCGCATTGGTTGTACATGCATAAATTTGAAATGTTGGAGATAACTTCTTGACTTTACAGATTTGGGGTTGGTGAGTTCGACTGGGCAGAATTCACTCCACGATTGAAGCAGAAAACTTATGAAGAAATTAAAGAGTATGTGCATACATTTAAACTCTGTGTTGTTCTAGGCTGTAGCTATGTCTCAGCCAAAGGTGTATTCAAGTGGGCTAGATCGAACTTGCCTTATATGCCGAACCATTACCTCTTTCTGTTCTCCAAAGTCACTCATCATGCATCTTCATACTCTTCTCCTTCTATCTCTCTTGCTCTGTCCTTTTTTTTACTGGATCTGAATATACCTGTTGAATAATTGAGATACTTGTGGGTGATTTGGTCCTGTGCCTTCGCTCAAATATGAATTTGATAATTGCTTTAAGTTTTGATGCTGTATCAATTGCAGTAGTCAACTTGATAGGGTATTACATCTTCAATATATATCTCGTTATGTTAAAGCTATGGTAACTAGAGTAAAGTTATTTATGTTGAAAAGTGGAGAAACATCACTGTAACAGCAAAGTGTATCCCTCCAAATTGCAGATTCTTCTCATGCATCTTGATGATGTGGGGTTTTATTTTGAGAAATTTCTAGAGTTGTACGTCTCTTATTGGATAGACATGTTAGATCATATGTACTGACATGTTCTAATCACTGTCATGCAGTTACGGAGCTCTTTTTTTGTCGCACATAGCTGAAGATATCACTGACTCACCAACATTTTCAGGTTAAGAAATTATATTGATTTTTAGATCTTGGTCTATGATTCTTATTTATAGGCTTTAGTTTCTCCTTTTTCTTCTGTCAGGTCAGGAAACATTTAACTATTTTTGATTGCAGATGGTGTTCCAAAAGAAGGACTTAGAATACAAGATGTGCTTGTTAGGACAGCTGTCTTGCTTCTTATGAGGGATAAGGCAAGTTTTTCATATTCCAGTGTCGTATATAACTTAACAGTATCGAACTCCCACTGGTGTGTGTTTGAACAGGATGTAGCCCAAACATGACCTTTGGTAGAATGTGTTACTCCCCCTCCGTCCCATTTTATGTGGCACCCTTTCCTTTTTAGTCCATCCCAAAAGAATGTCAACTTACTTTAATTAGAAATAACTTAGCTTTAAAATTCCCCTTTTACCCTTAATGAAATGACTCAATAGTGTTAGAATATGAGTAGGAATAGGAATAGTATATGGAATCCAATTTGGAAAAAGATTGTAATGTCAGTGTCCTAGTTGAAAAGGAGTCTAATGCAATGTCTATAAATAGTGTCTCAATGCAATAATTTTGATACAACATATTTCAATAATATTTTCTCCTTTATTCCTCACATGGTGTTAGAGCTAGTTTGGTGAGAAAATTACTGGGGAGAAAAATCAATTAGACAGTCACTGTGCGTCAATTTCCGACGATTGTCAAGGTTGATTTGCGCCTTCGTCTGTTTTCTAAGTGTTGTGAAAAGAAGCCAACACTACCACGAAGTGCGAAACACTCAGGCGAGCAAACCCAGTGAGCAACACTTAGTTTTGGTGAGCCACGCGCCTTCATGCACTGCCGACAGTTTCAAATCTGCGTCACCACGCACCAACGCATGTGGCTATTTACGGCCAGTTTCCGACAAGATTTCTTTTTTCAGTGAGGTCGCCTTTTCATTCCAAGGCTGTCCATATAACTATTTCTTGATTTCAATCAATTTCAGGCAATCAAATTCAATTTTTCGGCAACGGACTTTTTTTTTTGGCGATTGACCATTTTTTGGCGACTTACTTTTTTTGCTTGGTTTAGTCCTATGATTAAATCTGAACCCTTAATGAGGAGATCTAAAATCAAATGTCACAGTCCATGAAGAATCGTTGAGGGGGAGGTCGATTTGGAAGATCTTGACCTTGGTGTAGTTATTGTAATAGGCTTGGACATACTCGTGGAATAGCAATGGAATATGCTATTCTTTGCATGGTTAACCACCTAAAAATGCTCATGCTGCTTAGTCTAACACCATAGGTAATCAATGGGTTTATTTATTTGAAAAGGAATATATTGAGTATCTTCAGTATCGAGCAAGCAAATATCTTTACAAGTAGAGCACATCTCCTACCTTTGGATCATGGGTTGGGGACTCTGGTGCTTCTGATCATATTTTTTGGTGATAAATCACTTCTATCAAAAATATTGTTTTTTCACAGTCTCTTCCAACTCTAACTTTAGCCAATGGTAATCAAACCAAAGCAAAAGGGGTTGGCTTGTTCTTTATGTCCCTGGTTGTGCTTTTAATCTTGCATCGATCAGTCGTTTGACTCGTGCCCTAAATTGTAGCATACTATTTCTTGAGGACTCTTTTATCATGCATGACCGTAGTACGGGAAAAACAATTAGTGTTTGATATGAATCACAAGGCTTTTACTAACTTACGTCTCCTAACTCCTCGTGGCATGTCCAATTGCAGATTCTCCAGACATAATGCACAAACGTTTGGACATCCTAGTTTGTTCAAATTTCAAAAGGTGGTGCCTAGTTTGTCCAGTCTATCCACATTAGATTGTGATTCGTGCCAACTTTGGAAACACACTCGAACTACCTTTCAACATAGTATTGAGAACCGTGCAGAGTCTATTTTTTTCGTAGTTCACTCTGATTTTTAGAGTCCGGGAAGAATAAGTTCAACCCTAAGGTTTCATTATTTTGTTAGCTTGATTGATGATTATTCGAGATGTACTTGGATTTAGTTAATGAAAGATCGCTCTGAATTGTTTCCTATATTCTAGAGTTACTGTTCTGAAATACAAATCAATTCGGAGTCTCAATACGTATCTTTTGCAGTGATAACACTATCTTTCGCAGTGATAACACCTTCAAATATATGTCCTCTCAATTTCAAAATTCACGACTTATCAAGGAATTATTCATTGGACTTCTTGGCTATATACTCCTCAACAGAATGGAGTAGCAGAGAAAAAGTATAGGCACCTCATCGAGACTGCTCCCCCCTTGGGTAGTCCCCTATCAGTATCAACTGGATGAAGTGATAGGGGGATTTCTTTTTGTCCATCCAGCGGAGGTTCCTAGCCAAATACAACTTCATCTACAGTGCCACCACTCCTGACTTTTCATCGTCGTCCATCTACAACATCAGGCTCAGATTTTCCATCCTACGCCTAACCCTGCACCTACTACAAACTTGTCTCCTCTGATCACACTTCGAAAAGGTATACGATCCACTCGTAATACTAACCCTTATTATACCTTTTTAAGTTATTGTAGTTTGTCTTCATCTTATTATGTCTTTATATCATCTTTGTCCTTTGTCTCCATCCCTATGTCTACCGAAGAGGCACTTTCTCATTCAGGATGGTGATAGGCTATGATTGATAAGATGTTTGCTTTACATACGAGTGGTACTTGGGAGCTTGTTCCTTTCCTTTCAGGTAACTGACGGTTGTTGTTGGGTTTATGCATTGAAAGTTGGTTCGGATAGCCAAATTGATCGACTTGAGGCTTGCCTTGTTGCTAAGGGGTACACTCAGATATTTGGGCTTGATTAGAGTGATGCTTGATTTTACTAATACTTTCTCTCCAATGGCTAAAATTGCATCTGTTCGTCTGTTTCTATCCCTGTTGTTCAACACTGAACTCTTTTTCAGTTGGATATTAAGAATGCTTTTTTCCATGGTGTCCTTGAGGAGGAAGTTTATATGGACCAACCACCTGGTTTTATTGCTCAGGGAGAGTCTAATCTGGTGTGTTGATTGTGTTGGTCACTTCATGGTCTCAAATAATCTCCTCGAGCCTGGTCTGGAAAATTCAGCACAGTAATTCAGAAGTTTGACATTATTCGTAGTGAAGCCGATCACTCTGTATTTTATCAACATTTTGCCTTAAATCTATGTATTTATTTGGTGGTTTGATGATCGTTATTACCGGCAGTGATCAAGCTGGTATCATTAATTTGAAACAACACCTCTTTCGGCATTTTCAGACTAAAGACTTGAGTAGATTGAAGTATCTTTTAGGTATTGAAGTTGCTCAGTCCGAATCAGGTTTTTTTATTTCACAATGCAAGTATGCCTTAGACATTCTCGAGGAGACACGAATGGGAGAATGTAAACCTATTGACATTCTTGCTCATTCGAATATTAAACTAGAGGGAGCCATTCAATGATCGTGGAAGATATAGGTGTCTAGTGGGTAAGTTGAATTATCTCACAGTGACCAGGCCAGACATTTCCTATCACGTGAGTGTTGTAAGTCAGTTTATGGATTCTCCATGTGATAGTCATTAAGATGCAATTGTTTGCATTGTGTGATAGATTAAGTTAGCTCCAGGTAAAGGACTACTCTTCGAGGATTGAAGTCATGAGCAGATCGTTGGATATACATAGGTTGATTGGGCGAGATCACCTTATGATAGACGTTCTACATTCGAATATTGTGTTTAATAGGAGGTAATATGGTGTCCTAGAAGAGTATGAAACACTTCGCGATCTAGTGTAGAAGTAGAATATCGAGCAATGCCGGTAGCCACTTGTGAGCTTGTTTGGATTTAACAATTGTAGAGAGAGTTAAAATTTGGAGAAATCAGTGGAATGAGAATGAGACTTCTGTTTGATAACCAAGTAGCTTTTCGTATCGCATCAAATTCGATATTTCATGAGAGGACTAAGCACATTGAGATTGATTGTCACTTTGTGAGAGAGAATATGCTTTTCAGAGATATTATTCCAAAATTTGTGAAATCGAGTGATCAACTTGCAAATATTTTCATCAAGTTCCTCATTGTTCCTCGTGTTAATTACATTTGTAATAAGCTCAGTACATATGACTTGTATGCACCAGCTTGAGGGGGAGTGTTAGAATATGAGTAGGAATAAGAATGGTATATGGAATCCTATTTGGAAAAGAATTGTAATGTCAGTGTCCTAGTTGGAAAAGGAGTCTAATGCAATGTCTATAAATAGGGTCTCAATGTAATACTTTAGATACAACAATTCAATGATATTTTTCTCTTGTATTTCTTACACACAACTATAGAAATATCTAAGGATTGTTTTAGACCACAAGTTTCAAAAATCTTCCTTTTTTCTTAAATGCTGTGCCAAATCAAAGGGTACCACATAAAATGGGACGGAGAGAGTAGATCTTTTCTGATATGCATGTCCTATTTGTTCCCCTTGTCTCATTCTTTACTTCTCGCAACTTTCGTGTTTTTACGGCAATAGAAAGTCATAACTATTAAACTTAATATTCAGTTCAGAATACATTTCATGTCTCTATAAATTTCTCCAATTGCCATACCTTTTGTTTTGCATCCAACATCAATTGCATCCTCACTTGTTCTACTGCAGTTGCAACTTAGTTTTTTTGCATGAAAACACGAGATTTTGTTCTCATGTTTGAAAAGACAAAAAATGGAAGTGTCTTATTTCATGGTTAATGCTATTTTGCAAGGTGGTTGAGGTATCAGACTGGTACAGATATAATATAACTTGTCCAAAAGATGGAATGGTAAACTGCGATACTGTTGCTGAATTTCTTCTGCCTGTAATGCCTAACATAATTTATAATTATGACTTTTGCTTGGTTTTCATGTTGTCATCTTGACACTGTCAAATGTTTACTCCTTCCGTTTCAATTTGTTTGACCACTTCTTCAAAATGAACGACCCTTTCCTTTTTTAGCAACTCTTTAATTTTAACTTTCCACATGACATGTTTAAGACCACAAGATTAAAGAGCATTTTGATAAATTTGAAATATCTTAAATTTAAGACCACAAGATTCAAAAGTCTTTTTTTCTTAAACTCCGTGCCTAGTCAAAATAAGTCGAACAAAATGCAACAGAGTGAGTGTATGTGATTTTTAATTTCCAGCAAAACTGAAGCTTCTATCTTCAGTTGCTTTGTCAGATGACAGCAGATCTTCATTAAGGCTTAAGTTATACAACTATAGTGGTGTCTTCATGGGTAAAGGTTGATAAGTATGTTCTGTTGTTTCAGGTGAAGGCTTTTTCAGAAAAGACAGGTTGCTCTCTTTTTGCTGAGGATATTGTGTCGAGGTTCCCTGGATTGAAAGGTGGAAAAGTTTGGAAGGATGAGCATGATCTGCTACTACTACGGGCATTACTAAAGTATGTAACCTTTATATCTGCTGATCTCTATTATGAATTTAGGAACTGCTTAAACTATTTGAAATAAGTCTGTAGTACTGAAATAGTGCTTTTTAAAGAAAGACTAGGACAGGAGTTGATTAGATTGCATTTACCGGTAATGAAAAGCATGTGAAAGTCTCTATTGAATTAAAGAGATGAAGGCTCTGAATAGATGATCTTTAGTATTGTTCCTGTACTTAATTGGCCTACTTTCTTTTCATCTATCACAGCTACTTGAACCCTTCCCGAAAATGCTAAAAAAGTGAATACGGTAGGTCTGACAAATTCACAGTAAAATATTAGTGATACTTATACCCTTTACTCCAGAATTTTGGTTGGAGAATTTATCCTGTAGCTTACAAAAGTATTAACTTGTGAAATGCTCCAAATCTTCGCTGAATGGTGGAAAATAATTTGCTTTCATCAGTTTATGTTTCATATCACATTTTCACTGATTGACATCCAAGATTGCCTCTTTACATTTTTGCGTATGTTCTAGAGCAGAACTTGTAACTATTGCATTGTGTCAAGGCCTGTTCTTTACTTACTAATCATCTTTCGTCTGAAATTTTGTGTGCGCACACCATGTAAACTGTCTTCTCACTTTTTCTCCTTAAAACACAAGTTTATGTATTTAGGGTCACATCTTTTTTTCGCTGTGATAAGTTCGTGTTAGTTGATAAGTTCATCTCCGGATTCCGGGAGCTGGCATCAGAGACATTAAATCCAATAATTGCAGCAGAAATAGCCAAGTTCTGCTGATATTGTTTTCTATTGTCTCTGTTTATGGTTGTGCAGGCATGGTTATGGAAGATGGCAGGCAGTTATTGATGACAAGGAGTTGATGATCCAAGAGATCATCTGTAAAGAACTCAATCTTCCCTTCATAAATTTACCCGTTCCCGGAGCTTCTCAGCTACAAGTTCCTTCTGCTCCAGTACCTTTCCAAGAGCTGACATCTTCAGGAGTTTCCCAATCACAAGTTACTGTTTCTGGAGCTTCTCAAGCACCACATGATATGGCTAACTGTGGGTCTGCTGGAGGTCTGATGAAAGCTACTGGTGATGGGAATACCTATGGAGCTGAACTTTCTCATGGGACAAGTGATCCTTCAAACCGACAACAAGTTGTCCAAGATTCGTCTTCATTGTATCATTTTAGAGAGATGCAGCGAAGACAAGTTGAATTCATAAAGAAAAGGGTGCTGCTTCTTGAAAAGGGCCTTAATGCAGAATATCAGAAAGAAGTCTTTGTAAGTTGTCTTATTGAACACTTGAAATATATGATGTTGGATTGCTTGTGATCTGTCAAGAACATGTCTCCCAAAGGGTTATTGAGCAATGATTTTTCTGTCGTTCTGTGCATGTCGAGTCAGTATCAGAAAACTAATTCAAGGAATTTCACGTCCAAGTTATACTCTCAGAGATCCAAGTATTTCATGAGCTAACCTCGTTTGGCAGGTTGGGCCATAATGGAACTGCATGTTCTCAGCTAGTTCTCACTTTAACTAGTATAGAACCTTGGGTTCCAGCTGTATGCAAGATAGAGTTTGTCCTCTATGATCAATCAGGCCTTGAGAACATGACCCTTTCCCTTGACGAACAACCATTAGACATGTTTGGAACTCACTATAATTCATGGACTTGCTTAATTGCTTACAATTCTGTCAGTGAACTAGTTTTTGAAATCTAGGTCACTAGGGGTGGCAGTTCCATTGGTTACTTCTGTGGAGCTACACTAGTTCATGTGATATACTGATCCTTGTGCGTTTCAACTAGGGTGATGAAAAATCTCATGAACTGCCCAATGAAGAAATTGTGGGTGATAACAAGGTTGTGGATGAACCAAATCGAAATGTCGAAGAAGCCGATACTGAAATGATTGACCATTTCCCAAGACTTGTAGCAATTTGTAAGTAGTCATTTGCCTCCTCAAGCTTCTATTGTATGTCATGTAGTAAATTTACTGACCTAGCATCCTATCATGCACTTCTTTGCATGCAGCTCCACAAGGAATCTCTCAAGTTGCTTGTGATGGTAAACCAGATCGTTTAGGTGTTGCAGAGCTTTATAACAAGGTGAATAGTTCACTCAAAAACATACTTCGTTTTCATCTATGCATAAGTTGACACATACTTTCTAGTATAAGACAATAAAACCACATTTCTGGAAAGTATGCGAAAGATGATACGTGTATCCTTTTCTGTCTGTTCTGCAGATGTGCCAGGTACTTTCTGGAAATGTCCAAGACTCATTTAATGAGAGTCACCCTAGTTCAGTGATGAGAAAGAACATCCTTCCGCTGGAAGCGATTTGTCAACAGATGAACCAAATTCTCTCTTCTCCACATCAAAATATTCCTAATTTTGAGAGGAAACTGGTTCAAGAAGATTGGAATTCTGAAGCTAGTAAATGTAGTTATCCAGTTCCTTCATCTCAAGTAGATGATAGGGTACTCAATGCTGAGAAAGAACCTGATAGTCTTCCAAACCCAGAATCTGGATCCAAGAGTGCTAGCAATTGTACAGTTGCAAGCATGACTGGGAGCCACAAGCACCACAATGTTACTCCTGCAGAGGTTCTGGAGCATAGACCTAGAAGTTTATCAACTGGAGAAGCAGGTATAGAAATGGTGGATTATGCTGACATTTCCACCTCCAATGCTTGACCAAACTGAAGATTAGGTTCTGAGGTTGTTCGTATCGATGAAGATTAAAAGCAGGTCTAGGTAAGTGAATTACTTTTGTAAAAAACGATGGCAGAGAGATACTTTTCTTTTATTAAGTTGCTTAGTGGGTTGAGGGAAGAAGCGCTGGGTGCTGTAATTAGTGGACATGTAAAATGAGAATCCGCAGTTAAATAGGAAAGAAGTCTATTTCTGCCTAAGTTGAGTGTTTTAACTTTGCCATTTTCATTGCTGACATGACATGTTCTGCTTCACCAAAATTAGGGAAGCTCTCTTTGCCTAATCTGTCGAAATTGATGTGAAGCTTGGCAAAGCTGCGGATGCCTCTTATTCACTTGTGTCGACTCCCTTGTGTTATAGTAATGTTTGGAAATAGTACTATTTGATATTTGTTTTATTCAAACTACCATTATTTTAAAAACATTGTCAAAGCTGTAACACTCGGCTGCTGTGAAGCTATATAAATACCTTTTTAAAAAAGCAGCTCTCGACAACATATGCTAGCGGTGATTTGAAATGATTTTATGTGGATAAGTTTGTTTTAACACTTAATTATCCTTTTCAATGGTACTTTCTGTTGATTACAATTTATCACAACATTTTACCTTGAATAGCTATTGTTAAGCAAATAGTTTCGTCCTGTTTTTAGGGCATTAATATAGTATTTCCTTAGATAGAATCCCAGATTATAAGGACAACAATCTTTTTAAAAAAATTCTAGCAATTCAAGCTCATCCCAGGTCTCTTCTTCTTAAATCTTTTCCTCTTCGACACGCTCTACCCTGGCGTGTTTTATCTCTTGGATTTTATATTTACCGATTTGACGGATCTGCTACGTGTTATAGCTTGCCTAAATGAATTATTATTGATTTTTTTTTAGAAGGTTTGAATTTGAGACTCTACTTGTTGGTTGAGGTTGAGTTCTTTGATTTAAAAGTAAGGAAAACTTGACAAACATGCGTAATTAGGTTTAGTAGCTTAGTTGGTTAGTTATTTGAACTTTTATCTTGTTGGTAAGTGTTCGATTCCCCACATATTAATCCCCCCTCATTTCCTTTAAAAAAAAATAAAGTAAAAAAATAATAAAAAATACATAGTTACATTATAGACAAATTGGGCTTTATACCTACACTCTACTTTTTAGATAAATAATTACATAAATCCCATACTACAATATCCCTTATTTAAAATTTACATAAAATTTCATTTTTCAACTTTACTCTTGATACACATCAAGAAAATCTCACATTCTATTTTTAATCCACCATTGACTCATTTAAGATATCATTCCCTAAAATATCTCTCTAATTATCAACAATTAAATCATTTCTTTCTTGATTTTTTCTCTTGCATTAATGCTTAAATCATCTTCATTCCTGATTTTTTCTCCTCCATTAATGTATGCAATTTTTTTTTTCCTCTCCTAAAATCTCCCTTTTTTTTTCTTTTTTCTTTTTAAAAATCTATTGATACATGTTTATTTAGTTATTCATACATGTTTATTCTTTTAATGGTGATTCATATGAATGATAAATATAATGTCATTATATGAGTATTATGGTGATCATACGATAGATACATTTTGTATGATTTTAACGGGAGATACATATGATATTAATGGGTGATACATATGGTATTATGATGATTCATATGGTAGATACAATTATTTATTTCAATTATTGGGTGATTCATATGTTAATGAAAGGTAATGGTATAGTCAGTGTAGAAAATAAAAGTAATAATATTTAAAAGAAAAGACTAAAAGCAGAATTGAAACATAATTAAAATTAAATCTAAAAAAAGAAGACTAAAATTAAAGACGAAAAAAGAGAAAAAAGACAAAAAAAAATATATCTTTCATAATTAAAGACGAAAAAAGAGAATCATAATTAAAACACCTAAATTAAATCTTAAAAAAAAGAAAAATTAGATATCTTTCCTTGAATAAAATAATACAATGCATAAAAGAGAATCTGTTACTTCCTTAAATACATATTTTGTTAGTTTCAAATGTATCATTTTTTTTATATGTATCACCACATAATATGTGTATCACCATTTTAAAAAATTAAAATAAAATATAATTAATAAAATAATCAAAACTTAATATTATTAAGAGATTTATGTGAATTACCTTACTTTTTCTAACATCTCTCGATCTATCTAGCCTCTGTTCTCTCTCACACACGCAAAAGTCAACATTTTTGGACAACTGCATATTTCCTTGTTTCAACAAAACATATTTTAGAATGTGCCCCTAACAGCTTTTGGGCTCCTACAACTGACAGGAGCGTGAACACTTACCCTCCGCCTCCTTAAAGTTTATTAATACAAGCCTTTTTAACCCAAAAAAAAAAAACATATTTTAGAAAGCATTAAATGTTTTCTCATATATCACAACTCACAAGAGACCGAGGATTGGTCAGCAGCGCTAGCTCTACTGTTTATTAGGTGTCTGCTTCAGCCATATATATACTGGTAATCGGGAGTTAGGACCAATATATTTTTTCATATTTCCCCAGTTTTTGCAAATATTGAAAAAAAAAATTTGAATAGTATTCCAAGCGAAATAGAAAAACTACTCACACATAACATCTTTTTTTTTTCCTCCAGTGAAATTCATGTTCAATGACTAATAAATTTCAAATAACTCTTTTTAAGGAAAAATTATACAAAATATCCATTAAGTTAAATTATTTACATAAAAAAATAACTCACTCATTTTTTTATCACAAAAAATAGCCAATTGGCAACATATTAACTCAAATGGGCTGGTCAGTCGTAGTTCCTGCACCTTCGGTGCAAGTGATGTTCCCAGAGAATCTAAAAAATAGACCCCAATTAGGGTGACTTTCAAATTTTCGTCCCAAAAAAAAAAGCTTTGTGAAAATAACCTTTACTTATTAACTCATATTTTTTTGAACGAAAATACCCCTCCAATGTATTAGCTTTTCTTTCTTCCAAAACAAAACACTCTAACTTTCTTTCAAAACAAAACATCCTCGCTCTTTCTTTTAATCAAACAAATTTGCACGATCATTGCTCTTTCTTTCTATCAAATAAATTCGCAGCCGTAAGATTTTTTCAGGTAAGAACTTTATCATCATAATTCTCTAACTCTTTGGGGGTGATTGGGTGAATTTTAGCTCTGTGTAAACATTTAATTTGCAGTAAATTTAAGCTTATTGATGTATTGCGGTAGATTTTAGCTCGTTATATAATTAGCATATTGATTTGATTTTTTGGGGAGGTGAACGTAAGCTAGAGTTGGGTTATGCTGTTGTTGTAGTAACATATTTTCCATTGAGGAATTGTGCCGAACAGGTTGTGGGAAGTTTGTTATTGCAGTTATGATTGTGTTTGGGTAGTTGTGGGGGGTTGGTCTTGGAGAAAAAGGCTGTAAGCAAGTGACTGTAAGCATAAATATATTGCTTGTAAATTTGGACCACCACTTATCAAGAGTTTTCTGTTTGGTTACTCATTCATTTGATTATTATTGATTAATGGTGTCAATTATATGTAGGTGGTCATTGACAATGAACTTGTAGAAGATTTAGTTGGTTATTGAGATCGATGGATAAGACGAATTGGTTGTGGAAAAAGAGACCTTCTGAGAAGAGCATTGGTGAAACTGAGAGTTCTGGTTCACTCTCTTCACATTTAGAATGACACTCTGATGAGCAGGTACAAGGCAAAAGAAAGATTTTTTTTTTGTTCATAGGATGTCTTGATAATCTTTTTTTGGCCTTCTAACTATTGTGCTGATATAAGGAAGCTAATATTTTGATTTGAGTATTCATATTTAAATCTTTTTATGCATATTTATTTCAAGCTGAAATGGTCGAGCTAAATATTCAGCTCATGTTTTCGTAGTTAGAAAGTGCTATACTGCCAATGGTTATACTCGTAAAACTTTAGTATGTTTCAATGCCTTCTGCAAATGCTGTATTTTGACAACTCTGATCGTCATTCATGTATTATATCTTTATTTTTCTCCTGCCTCTTTCTCCTTGAATTGTGTCTACCAGTTCTTTAGAACTGCAGGATTCAAGTTTCAGACATAAATGTTTGAGAATCCTTTGTTTTCCAATGAGCCATTGCCAATAATTTGTCATTTGTCATTTTAGTATGCTTGGAAGTTGGAAGCTTCAACTTTAGATTGATCCAAAATATCAATGACTTAATTGTAAAAGTGAAAGTATGGGAACAACATTTAGTGTTGGAGCCAGCTAGCTACCTAGTAAATGGGCACTTGATGACATTTTGTATATTTAGATTTTGTAGAATTGATATCCACTAAATTTACTCTCTATTAACTTTGATGTGGTAGTGGTAAATTTATAGTTTTAAATAACTCAAGCTCTGTATTCAAAGATTATAGTTCTGATGCCATGAGTCTCAGATCCGTAAGCCAAAAGGCCAATATAGGTGTGCAAAAAATTTGATTATTTCAGTCCCTTAATTGCCAGAGTATTAACAGAAAAGTTAAATGACTGCTAGTTAGTTCCATGTGCATTTTACATTATATTAGCTAATATAGTAATGAAATTTTATCCCAAGCTTGATGTTGTTGTTTTCCTGGTAATTCCTTGTTAGTGATTGTTAACTTTACTATTCTTACTTCAACACTTGCATTCTGCTTTTTGGAGTAGGATCCGTTAAAAGAAACTCCAGACAATGACAACCAATCACCAGATGTGACCTCAAAAACAGCAACTATTGATAATGAAGTAAAGAAAAGTCCAAAGAAGTAGATAGAAAAGTTATCAGCTGCTCTGGTTAATGTTAGTGCTAAAGAAGACTTAGTTAAGCAGCATGTTAAAGTGGCAGAAGAAGCTGTTGCAGGTATCTTCAACCATGCCTTTCTTAGAGATAGTCCAGACAATATCCATTCCTTTTGCTGTACATAAATTATAACCATGCCTCATGGGCAAAACTTTAAAAAATTGTTGAAATTGAACTTTTGCCCAAGAGGCAATAGTTTATTCTTTAATTGCACTGATTAGATTATTAACATATATGCAACTTTTGCCTCGTGGGCAAGACTTAGTTTAAAAAATTATTGAAATTGAAAACTTTTGCCCAAGAGGCAATAATTTATTCTTTAATTTCACTGATTAGATTATTAACATATATGTAACTCTTGCCTCGTGGGCAAGACTTAGTTTAGATAATTGTTGAAATTGAAAACTTTTGGCCAAGAGGCAAAAGTTTATTCTTTAATTGCACTGATTATATAATTAACATATATGCAACTCTTGCCTCATGGGCAAGACTTTAGAAAATTGTTGAAATTAAAAACTTTTTCCTAAGAGGCAACGGTTTATTCTTTAATTGCACTGATTAGATTATTAATATATATGCAACTCTTGCCTCATGGGCAAGACTTAGTTTAGAAAATTGTTGAAATTGAAAACGTTTGCCCAAGAGGCAACAGTTTATTCTTTAATTACATTGATTAGATTATTAACATATATGCAACTCTTGCCTCATGGGCAAGACTTAGTTTAGAAAACTGTTGAAATTGAAAACTTTTGCCCTAGAGGCAAAAGTTTATTCTTTAATTGCATTGATTAGATTGTTAACATATATGCAACTCTTGCCTCATGGGCAAGACTTTAGAAAATTGTTGAAATTAAAAACTTTTGCTCAAGAGGCAACGATTTATACTTTAATTTCACTGATTAGATTATTAATATATATGCAACTCTTGCCTCATGGGCAAGACTTAGTTTAGAAAATTGTTGAAATTGAAAAATTTTACCCAAGAGGCAAAAGTTAATTCTTTAATTGCACTGATTAGATTATTAACATATATGCAACTTTTGCCTCATGGGCAAGACTTTAGAAAATTATTGAAATTGAAAACTTTTGCCCAAGAGAAAATAATTTATTCTTTAATTGCATTGATTAGATTTTTAACATATATGATAAATGAGGAAAAAGATGAATGATATGGGTTCCTAATGAATAGGATGTAGGATCTAATGAGCAAATTGCTGATCAAGATGGAAACACCAATGAACAGACTCCTAACGAACAAGATGTGGGCTCTAATGTGCAAAATGCTGATCAAGATGTACGTGTTGCTGAGCAAATTGCTGATCCAGATGGAAACACTAATAAACAGTTTCCTAATAAACAAGATGTGGATGCTGCTGAGCAAAATGGTAATCAAGATAGAAATGCTAATGAACCGAGTCCTAATGATCACGATGTAGGTATTGCTGAGCAAAATGCTTATCCAGATGGAGACACTGATGAACAGGTTACTAATGAACCAGATGTGGGTGCTACTGAGCAAAATGCTGATCAATATGGAGGTGCTAATTAATAGGTTTCTGATGAACAAGATTTAGGAGCTGCTGAGCAAAATGCTAATCAACATGAAAACATTAATGAATAGAATCATGATCAAGATGGAGTCACCCCAATGAACTAAATAGAGTGTAGATCAACTGGCTGATGAAATAGATAATATGAACCAACTAATGACGAAAATGCAGATATTGATAGCCTATTCATGCTAATCAAAATGCAGAAAGATATACACTTTTTGAATAGACTAATTAGACTTCATACTTACACAAAATGTTAATTCCATAATTGCATGGTATTCTGTTTTGAGATTGCAGTATTGCCATTCTCTATATGTTGCTTAGTTTATTTTTAATTTCTCAATACAGATCATTTGTCAAGTATTTGAGTATAATTGACCAGTTAAAAGTTACTACTGAAAAACTAATCTATTTCCTTATATTTTGCATGACACTTGACAGTAAATGCTACTGAACTTTAGTATTGAAAAATATGATGTTTTGCTATGATGAAGTTAGATTAACAGATACGTTTGAAAATTGTGGACCTAATGATTTTCGATTTTCACTCTCATCATGAAGATATAGGGCGGTCTCCCATATGTTTTGTAGTGCAATTAAGAATAAACTGCTCATATATAGGGAAAGATAAAGGATATTTGAGAAATGAGGAAAAAAGATGAACGAGAATGAATATCTAAGAAAAATTCTGGGGAAAAAAGAGAAATTAAAAAAACTCTAAATAAAGGTTAAAGACAACTAAATTAAAAAAAGAAAAAAAAAGAAAAAATAGATAATGGTTGAAAAAAAAAAGAAAAAGAGAAAAAAAATAAAGGTTGAGACAAATAAATCAAAATATGAAATAAAGTTAAAGAAAAAATAAAAATTACAAATAATAAAAATCAGAATAATAAATTTAAAGGAAAAATAAAAAAGTGAAAAAAGTAGAATTATAAAAGTAAAGAAAAAAATTAAAAAGCGAATATAATAAAAAATAAAATTTGAGAGATAAATGAATATGAAAAGTTTAAAAATATATTTGAAGTATAGAGGGACAAAATGGTACTTTTAGTATATTAAAAAGTAAGGAAGGCTATTCTTCAAAGACATTCTTGTTTGGGGTCAAATATCTAAAGCCACCCATATTTGGGTCTATGGCATGCAATTTCCCGGTTCCAAGGAAATGTTTAAGTCTTTAACTGGACTCTTATATTCCTTATGGAATTTTTAGAATATGAAAAATCTTCCTCAAACTTAAAGAAAGAAGAGAATTTTAAAAAATTTTAGTAGTACTTTTGTTTTACTTTCATATATCAGTAAAAATGTATAAAAGGGTGGCTATTTATAGACCACCAAACTTACTCCATAAGGTTGCCAAGGTTGACATCAAGTTTGCAACTTGACCAACTTTCTTAGGTATTCAAAACCAAATTGAACAAGTAACTCTTAGTGTTCAAATTCAATTTGATTACTAATTATTACCTTTGATTAATGACATTTCATACATACATATGTCACATGACATCCATATTATATAATACTCTCCCTTGGATGTCCATTAATAGATAATGTGTTTCATTAAAACCTTACTAGAAAAACTCAATGAGAAAAACCTAGTAAAGGACAAAGAGTGCACACATCTTGTAATGTCTTTAATGTTGCCTCATCAAAAATCTTACCAGTAAAATTCGATTGGGACAAAACCTTGGTTAAGGAAAAAAGAGTACAACACATATTTTACTTTCCCAGATAGAAACTTCAATTTAATAACTTGAATCTTCGCATCTCAATCTTGTGCACCATCTTCTTGAAAGGTGCAGTTGGTAGAGACTTGGTGAATAAACCAACAATATTGTCACTTGAACGAATCTATCGCACATCGATATCACCATTTTCATAAACTCATGTGTGTAGAAAAGTTTTGACAAAATATGCTCTGTTCTATCTCCTTTTATGAATCCTTCCCTTAGTTGTGTTATGCATACTGCATTATCTTCATATAAAATTGTAGGTACTTTATCACATTACATACCATATTTTTTCAGATGAGATATATACTTCACCGAATGCCATGATGTAGTTGTATCTCCATATAAAAGTAAATAGCCCATCTGAGATTGAATTTCCTGTGGATCAGATAAATACATTTTCAATGTATGTTCATTGATGGGCAAATATTTCATTTGTCAAACACTCCGAGTACACATCCAGTAATACACATTCTTGGCTTCCTCATTAAAAACCTTACCAGGAAAATCCTGTGGGATAAAAGATCGACTAAGGGAAAAAAGAGTGCAACATATACTCGGATCGATTAAAACATCACTTTACTCTTATAAATGATGCTCTGCAATTCATAAGTGCACCAACTGCACTAAAATATGGTATTTAGTAATCATTTTCATGAGATCAAAATTGATTTGTTTTCAAGTTAAGCGGTCTTATAATCATTGAGGCATTAAGTGGAATCACTTCTAAATCTTTCAAGGGTTTTCATATAACCTTTGTCATCTAACTAGAAATGACAATAATTCATTATATATATTCAAGCTTTTCAGTATTGCCAGACTGAAACAAACCTCATTCATCCACGATAGGAGTACACTCCTCCTACAATAATTTCAGGAACTTTGTGAAACCTTTATGCCTCAGGGCATAAGTCATACTTTATATCTTATGAGTTCTAATTTTTGGATAATAACTCATTTGTACCCCACTGATATTATACCTTTGGTCTCTGAATTATATTTTCAAATATTCACTTTTCAAGTGAAATAAATTACTTGAATTACGTATTTTTATTTGGTCAATAATTTATCTGTCCATATTCTTTAACAAATTTGCATTCAAGATCCTCGGTACTATTTATAATGTTGATGTTATGTTACATCAGCTACCATCGACGGTCATTTGATATCGATTTTAATACGATATAACATATGAAAATCTCTTCATATTCATTACTATTCAGGTACCTGTAACCTTTGTCAAAGTCTTGTAAGGTGTTATGTCAGTGCTCTTTTAAAGCACTTGTCTCATTATCATGATTATCTTGATCATTTGCTCCTTTCCTCATTCAAGGAGATTTACCTTTGAAACCGATTGATCTATCATGCTTCAGGCGTGTCATAGACTCTATTTTTTTTTAGAATTTTCATTGGGCATTTATAATTAAATTATCATATAGAGACAATAGACACATCTGACAATTCGTTTGCAATATTTTACAAATGAATTATCTCTTGAACGTCAAGTTCACACATATTTTTTTGGGGATCTAGATAATTTATTTGATACATAATTTTCAATTGTTAATCAACTCTCCCCCTAAGGTTAGGAAATCTAATATTTACCTCCAATCTCATTTTGAAATTCATATTTGTGCATTGTGGTGGAGCAATTGAATCATATATCGCACATTTAAATTATTAGATGAAAGTTATTTGGTTCTTGACCTTGAGCCAATAGTGATAGGGGAGCTTTTTTGGCTTGATGTATATGTGACACTCCCCGAAATTGGGTCATGTATTATGGTCACTTCAAGCACACATGTACTGGAGGACGCCCCGTAATCCAACCTAAACATCAATAACAATCTATAGGGGTCGGGTAGAATCCCGACCATATAATAAGATAGTGGAATATAAGACTAATAGTCAACACTAGACAATATCTATCATTTCGTCAATGCCAATAGTCTAGCCAAAATACCCAAGTCCACAGTCATCCACAAAACCTCTAAACAACCGAAGTCGATAATATGTCGAGATATGCCCCTGACAATAGTCAAGTATCAAATCTATACAAGTCTATGAAATAGAGTAACATGACTATGAGAGATAGGTCTTCTGGAGTATAAAAGCTCACCACTTCAAGGTAAATGCACGAACCCACTCAAACACCTGCTCACTGCGTAGAAGAATAAGATGCTCCAGCCCTTATGTCACATGGGAACACAAAGTTTGGAGACGGTTAGCGGTTGGAGTGCTAACATGTAACTCAAGGATAAGGATAAAATAACATCATCATTCAACAATGAATCAATATATCAAGTTCAATCATATTCATACACTTATCCTTACATAGAGATATATCACATACCAACAAGACATCAAGGCTTATCAATATTCTTAATTCTTCAATCATGAGACATAAAGTAGAGGACTTTAACATTCTATACTTAGGTTCAAACCATTCTTATTAAGCATAGAACCTTAACCACATTCACATGTCATTAGACAAAATAGTTCAAACCTGGTACACTCATCAAACAAGGGACTAAACTACGTAGTTATCCATTGAACAAGGGCTCTATTCATATTCCACAGTCAATTAGGCAGGGGACTTTAATCACATGTTCAGACATTCATTTAGACACAGAACTCTAATCACGTATTCACACATTCATTTAGGCACGAAATCGCATTTTCACATATCCAAGTAGGCATGTAACTTTAAACACATGCTCACATATACAAGTGGGCATGAAACTTTAATCGCATACGCACATATGCAAGTGGGTATGGAACTTTAATCGCATGCGCATATATCTAAGTGGGCATGGAACTTTAATTGCATACGCACATATCCAAGTGAGAATGGAACTTTAATCTCATGCGTACATAACCAAGTGGGCATAGAACTTTAATCATATGCGCACATATTAGGTGAGGTGTTTTAACCTCAAGAGATCTCTTTAAGCGAGGGACTTTAGCCATAAGCTATTTTGTAAGCCAAGGGAATTTGGCCACAAGCCCTTTCAAGTCATCACATAAGACAAGGTACTTTATCTCATATAGCAAATTCAATACTATACATGACCATATGGTCCTTATGGGAGCCTTCATCGCTCAACTATTTCAATAGGCCAATGCCTTAACTCATTCATCGCACAATTTAATTTATGGTTATCAAGACCCTTACTAGCCGATTCATTCTTCATTAACATTTTACACCATACTTTAGTTCCACACACAAATTCAAGTTCATGCTTGGGAAATTGAATCCCCTTCTTAGTCATCAAACCAACATGGGCATGTCAAACAAATTATGTGGCTATCAATATCAACACAAAACCAATTATCAAACATTTATATTTATAGGGCCATCACCCCATTTAAATCTAAAAGCTAATCCATTACATGCTTAACAAGGTTCTTATTAACCATTTTCCAAGCATTTACAATCATTATAACTCAATACATGGCCAATAAGGCCTTAACCACCCATCTACAAGTATTTATTCATTTATACATTATCATGACTTATTCATGTTCACTAGACCAATTACCTAGATACATATTTGGCCTTCACAAGATCATTTAACAACTCATCATATTAATAGACCAAATGCCTTGATTCAACACATCATTAATTACATTACGGTCATCAAGACTTTCCTAACCACATATAATTCATTATCAATCTTACACCATATTCTCACCACATTTAGGCTCAACACACATATTAAGTTCATTTTTATGTTTAGGGTTTCAACCCCCGATTAGCAATTAACCTAATAATATCATTAATTTCACCATACATAGTTCTTAATACCTTTACAATAATATTTGTTAATCATTCATCACTATTGGACCATTGCCCTAGTTCAACACATCACCAACTATTGACTAGACAATTTACTTAGACATTTTCACAAACACCTTGTGTGCATACCTTTAACAAGGCCATTTTTATAGTAGAGATCATCAAGATTAAGGTTACTCAAGACCCTCAAGTTAAACCACATACAAAAAGCATCCACAAGTACAATTCATCATCATTAACATGTATAAATATAAGTCTAAGCAAGAATTATTATCATTCATTATTAAGCAACAAAACCCTTTTTATTTGATTTCAAAACTACCATATACACTTACTAATACAAGTGTGAAATACATTGGTTTAGAGTTATTTAGAAAAGGGAAGAGGTACATGCCTTAAACAACTTGAATCACCAGGACAACTTGACTCTTTTTGCCTCTAGATGCACATCCTCCAAACCCTAGCCTCCAATCTTATTCCATAAACTTTGAGAGTGTTTGAGAGAGAGTTTATGATGTTAGATCCAATCCAAAATGAGCTTAGAGAGGTCATATACACTTATATAGTAAGATGGTTTAGGGTTTTAGGCAAGGGAAATGACCACAAGACCCTTGGTTAAAAGATGAAAAGTGAGCTCATGTAGTGGTACGACTCTTCCATATGATTTCCTTAGCAATCGTACCCTAGGGTACGAGTGGTACCCCAACTCGTACCCTAGGCTTTTCTTAGATCAACCATACGGTTGTGGATATGAGTGGACACCTTTGAGTCATATCCAAATGGTATGACTCACCCTTAACCCGTAAGCTCCACTCATGACAAAAATAGTCTTTTTGGTTTGAGGCTTCACTCTATACAGTTGAGTAGCATACGACTCGTATGCATTGGTTACGACCAAGGGGATACCATGTCATATGATGGACAGTGTGTTACCCTCATGGACTGATCAAGGTATGACAAGGAGAGGGCAAGGAGGGTACGAATTGCGACCAAGGATACGAGTGACTTGTCGAATCGTACCTTGGTCAACCATGCTCAAAATAAATTTTTTTTACAAGGCCACATTCTTAGGTGTTTCAATATAAATGCTGCTATATTTTAAATGGAACATCTCGTACCAAATTTCTTTTGGGAGATTTGTTCTTATAATCAATGATTTAGCTAGAATTGGAGGCATATAACTTCTACTAAACCAACCAGTATTATCAACATAATTTATAGTTTGAAATTGTGCTCTTAATTTAGCAATTCAAGTAAATAACTTTGCAAAAATAAAATTACAGGTTAATAGAAAAGCACATGTGACCATATCATAGATGCCTCTGTTAAACTATACAGTAGTATTCTGTCCACATGGCAGGACAACAAGCCAATATTCATCTTTTTTATGTTCTAAAAATTTAGGAAATACAATTCCAACCTTAACTGGTATAATGAAAAATTTATTATGAGAACAAGCAACGCAAGAGAATTCGTAAAGATGGGCATGTGGTTATCGTGTGATCTAATTTGGTATAAATTTTATAAATTCTCCATCAAAATAAAGGAATATAAATTGATGGTGCGCTTGACCTTTCAAAGTAATATTGAGGTCTTCATGTAAATATAATAAATTTTATGACGTAAGAATGAGCTTCTAATGAAAATTTATGAAGCATGTACATATGATTATAATTCATTTCTAATGAAAATTTATGAAGCATGCGCATATGATTTTAATTCATTCTTTGAAGAGAATGAGACTTGTGATAAGCATCTTTGATGCTCGACCATTCTTGAAATGAATTTGTTAAGATGAGATAAAAATTGTGAATAAGGATATGCTCATGAATGGTTGGATAACCTCTACGGGTGATTTGAGAAAAATAAAAAAAATTTTATTTTGACATAAATGGTCATTGGTCGCGCACTTATAGTATGCCATAAATATTTTGATATGTTTATCATGGATTACCAAAGAATAAAAGCAAGAAACAAGTCTTTTCTATATAATTTTTTAAGATTATGAACGTACTTATTTGATTTTCTCTTTGAAGGAGATGTTCACCATATGAATGATGTGTGAAATACGTAATAATACACAAAATTAATTAAGAGCTCCAAAAGAGCTTAAGTGATACTATCCGAAGGAATGAAATTGTTCATAATATTGAGATTGTAGTAAGTCTCAAAAGAAACTTATTAGTTTTCAAAGATATTACCAAAATAAATTATATTGAGACTATAAATAATGAAAAGATGTTATATCTTCATATTACTACAAGAAGTGCGGGTTATAAATATTTACGTAAAAGGATCATTTGAGAACTCATAATGTTCTTCGAAGAATCTTCTAATATATATATATATTGTGTAATATTCAATCTGCATATCTTCAAGATGGAAAAATCATTCATGCCAACTTATGAACTTATTTGTACTAGTAAACTTCAAGTTTACCATGAAATATGAGTTTTACTTAGTAAATTTCAGATTTACTAGAACATGAATAATTTTTCAAGTTTACTATTTTGGAGTATATTTCATAATATTTTTTCTCAATTACTCCACCTCTTATGGAGGTGTTACTCCTATCACATTCACACCAGAAAATGAATCTGTAGTTTATACAATCAAAATTCTCATTCCCTAGTAATGAAATATAATCATGACTTAAGCCAATGAAATTATGATAGCTTAGAATTTCTTTCAAGATATTGCTCCTTCATGAGTAAATCAAGGCGTACATATAATGTAACAAAAGGTTTTGTCCTTGCTACGCCTATATTCATATTCATAAATTCAATCATATGTCTTCTTTTAGACATATTATGCATTTCTACCACATTCACTTTAAAGAGTGGAGCATAATAAATGGGAAATATTTCATAACTTTCACCAAAATTTTGGCTAAGTAATGTTGGGTATATTTATGCATAAACATCATATTTCCCCCAGCTGACTCAGACTGTCTGAAGAGAATAATAAAAAAACATTTACTAGCAACTGGAAATCTGAATAGCTAAGTCCCTGAACTAAGAGGACTCACCAACTGCAGGGATGTAGATGAGATGCTAAAAAATCACTCTCCCTACTGAGACTGAGCACCTGAACCTACATTATGAGATAATGTAGCACATAGACGTATATGTGGATCAGTACTTTGATAATGTACTGAGTATATGGGGGTGTATGCAATAAGTAAACAATATCATCACAGTTTATAGAAAATATTATGCATGCTAAATGTAAATGACTCACATAAGCTTGAGTAATCTGAAAACTAAAAGTCAAATCATGAATAATAAAACATGTAATCTAAATTTTCTGAGCGATTACACTTAGTTCTGAAATCTATATTCTGTTCTTATTCAAACCATATAGGCTAAGTGAAAAAGGGCTCACCTTTTATGTCTAAGAACTAAAAACTGTCATTCTGTAACTGAAATCTTAAGTAAAATAATGTCTGAATAAGTTTGTGAGCCTTTACACTTAGTTTCTAAAATCTGGAAAATACTTTATCTTAGGGCTTTAAGGAAATTAATTTATATGAAGGGAGGTTGTCTTAACCGACATAAACCATGTGAGCTAACATGGAATCCAATGTCTCATCCTCCTAAGGAAGAAACCTTACGTTGGGGAGAGGTGTCATACTCTTGCCATGGAGTATAGCCTGAGCTTAGTTATCACATCTATAACTGTCATCCACATAGAAGTGGAAATAATCTAATAATCTATACCTACGTTGGCTACGTAGTTCTGTCGAAGTAGGATGCGCTAAACCTACACTTCCCGCTCGGTGCTAAATACTACTCCCTTATTATTTGCTATGCTCATTCTGTTGGAAATACATTTTTAAAACTAGCATAAGGGTTTATCTAAAACCAAATATACATTTATCTTTTTAAATCTGTAAATAAAGCTGATCTAAATTCTATAAAGTGGATTCCATAGCTAAACTGATGATCAAAGATCAAAGCTCTTCTGAAAATCTAAAAATAATATGTTCACAAGATGCTTAAAGCATCATCTTTCTTGAAGTAACCATATTCAATCTTGGGATAAATAACCCATGCATCAATCTTAGGTTAAATCATCAAAATTTTCATGCTTGATAATGTGATTATTGATAAATCAACTCAAAATTTGGAAATTTCAGCAATATATATGGAAACATAAATATAATCATGTTATTCAACTTCTAAATCATGAAAAATCTCATAATCTTGCAAATAATAATAATGGGTATAAACCCTAACTTGAAATTCATGGAAAATCATATATAATTCAGAAAGTTTATAATTAAAATAAAATTTTGGGCACAAGGATAAAAGAATTATCCTTGTTCAAATCCCACATACCTTAATTGATGATCTAGTTGTTAATACTTGAATCTTGAATCTCTATTGATGCTTTGGAGATGAATTCTTGGAGTTCTTGACTTGGGGATTCCAAATCTTGAGTTTTCTTGGAAAATTAATGGAGGAATTTGAGTTGTTTGGGGAGAAAGTTTGATGAGCTAGGGTTTTGTTTGAGAGAATTTGATGAAAATTGTATGTAAAGTTCTTTGGAAGGGTTTAATTCAATGTTTAAGATGGACTAGGGGCTGGGAGAATGACCAAAATGCCCTCTTTAAACACCCAAATGAAATTGAAAAATGCAACATTTTGCAAATTGGGTGGCCACCGTGATGCGCCACTATCGCGGTGGCTTACTGGAAATCGACAAATGAGAATTGGGCAGATTCCGCGATGTGGATCCATTGCGGTGCCCCTTTGGAATGCCATTTTGGCACATGGTGCAATGCGTCATTATCGCGTTGGGCCTCTGAAAATTGATAAATGGGAAATTAACCCTCCCTGCGATGTGTTAATATCGCAGAGGGCCACTGGAAATTGACAATCATCATTTAAATCTTTTCTGCGACACGCTAGTGACCGAAATGATGGTGTCTTACGACTGAAACTTAAAATAGCCATAAATTCTTATCCAGTTATCAAATTTAGGCAAATCTTATATTGTTGGAAAGCTAATTCAATTTCCTACATAGTGGAAAGTCTAAATCTGAAGAATTCCATACAAAATAATCAATATTCATCTTGGAAGATATTTCTTAACATTCTAGGGATAGATTTTAGCTAGAAAAGGTACAGGGTATTACAAAATAGAATACATTAAACACTTTGTACGATATCTTGGAAACATTTTTATGTCTTAGACAATTTGTGGAGCGGCTGCAACTTCATAATTTAGGTTTTGCATTATTGATTTAGGTTTTTAATAGATTATATCATGTATTCAACTCTTTGGATCATGATTATGTTGATTAGTGGATAAAACCCCATTTCTGGGGTTAAAGCCAAGAACATTATTACAATCGATTTGAATTAATTCTATTGGTTTTGCTTATCATATTTGGTTGCTTGTTTATTCTTGTTTTAACTATTTTGAGGATTGATCACCCTTATAATACATATATTGTCGACCTTATGATCCCGGGATAGGGAATAGGGAGATGAAATGTGGGGGTAAACAAAGAAAGGTTTGTATTCCTTTATGAAATAAATAATTCAAATTAACGTCTAGGACAGGGATGTACTTAGAAGCCTTATTTGATTCAAACATAAGATAATAGCTTTAAGAACTTAAATTGGAACCATGATCTTACGATTAACTCTGCGAATCAACAACCAAGATAAGCAATCTTACGAATAAAGTTCAATAACGTAGTATGATTGTTCAAAGTGCTTTAACCCTGGGCTTTACTCTATTGATTATTTCAAGACTTTACTTTACACACTGTTACTTTAATTTTAGGTACAATTATCAAACTCTCATTTAGTTGCGCTTGCACTAGATTAATGTAATTTGTGAATTAAAATTGAATAGTTGTTATAACAAGTCCCTGTGGGATCAATATTTGGCTTTCTTAAAGGCCACTATATTACTTAGTAGACCATGTACACTGACGTGTGCGCTTGGGCAGTGTCATGTTTTTGATGCCGTTGCTGGCGACTTGTAATTTGTAAACTATTTTTGTTTTTGTTTTTCTTTTTAGATTTCTTTAGTGCTTTACATTTGTTCTTGGTTTTGTATTTGCAGAAAATAGGTTTACAGGTTAGTAAGCTCGCAAGGGATAGGGATTTGGTGGAACCAAGCCCTGAACCTGAGCAACACTTCCATCAAATAAGGAGAGAAATAATCCTTCTCCCCTGTATTTCGCAACTAGAAGAAGATCAAGACAATAATGCTCCAATAGATGAAGAACAATCAGCCCCAGGATAGTTAGAGAAGTGGCAATCCCACTTCCAATAAATCTGACCTCCCAGTTTCAGAAGACGGCTACCCGAGGCAATTTTGAGCTCAAACAGAATATGGTGTAGTTCTGATTAGCAATGAACAGTTCACAGGGCTTTCACATGAAGATCCCCAAGCCCACTTATGAAATTTTCTGGAAATCAGTGACACATTCATCCCTACGGGTGTGAATACTGACTATGTGAGGATGACATTGTTCCTCTTTTCACTGTTGGGCAAAGTAAAAAAGAGATTGAATGCTGAGCTGGCAAATTCAATCACATCATGGGATAACTTGGCCCAAAAATTCCTTATCCAGTTCTTTCTGTCTGGAAAGACTGTGAGAATTTGCTGTGAGACTTTACAGTGAGATTGTGTACTTCAAATAGAATCCAAATGAGAATATTTATTATGCTTGGGAGCGCTTCAAAGCACTTCTTTAGGACTATCCATATTATCCGTAGTCCAACGAGGTATTAGCTCACACTATTGTGGAGGCACTTGACCATAATACAAAAATTTTGCTAGATTCAGCTACAGGTGGTCATACTTTGGAGATGACATATGATGAGCTGTATACTTTATTGAACTGTATTAATCAAGGGAATCTTAAATGGCATTCAAATTTAAGGAGTGCCACAAAAAGAATTGCAGGTGTTCTAGAGGTGAACCAATTTACTGCTATATCCACCCAGATCTCTGCATTGCAAAATCAGATAAGTAGTCTGAAGTTAGGAGTTGTATAGCCTTCAGCTATAGTTAATTCAATCCAACAAGCTATAGGTTGGTGTGAAGTTTGTCGTAATAGTGGCTATTCAACGGCTATGTGTGCGGCAAATCCGGAGTCTGTGATATTTATGGGCAATGCTCAAAGGTAGAACAATGGAAATGCTTATAAAATGAAGTGGTAGACTCAACCACCATATTAGCCAGGGAATGTCCAACAATAACAATATCAGTAACCACAGGCACAAGGATATCAATCAACTAGCAACTTGGAAGAGATGATGAAACAAATTCTAACTAATCAAACACAGTTGGTTGTAGATATAAAGAACCAACAAGCAGCCATGAGAATCTTAGAGTTGCAGTTGGGACAGTTACAACATACTCTAAATACCAGGCCTCATGGTGGTTTTCTAGGAGATACAAAAAATCTAAAACAAGTCATGAAAATCACTTTGAAGAGTGGTAAGAAGCTAAATGAAGAACCTCCAAAGAAAACTAAAGAGGTAAATACAGAGTTGATTCCCCCACAGGTATCCAAAAAAGTTGCTAAAAATTCAAGGAAGTATGAGCAAATACCACCACTACCTTTCCCATAGAAGCACAAAAAAGTGAAGGAGGATGCATGTTTCAAGAAGTTCTTTGACACATTCAGAGAGCTTCACATTAATTTACCTTTTCTAGATATTTTGCAGGAAATACCCAGGTACACTAAGTATTTGAAGAATGTGGTTGATAATAAGGTAAAGCTGCAGGATATGGAGGTGGTAGCACTCACTGAGGAGTATAGCTCTGTGGTAACACAGATGATTCCTAAGAAGCTTGAGGACCCTGGGAAGTTCACTCCCCCTATTCAAATTGGGAACAACATGGTAGTCCGTGCACTCAGTGATTTAGGGGCAAGTGTCAACTAGATGACCCTATCTTTATTCAACATATTGGGCTTGGGAAACCCTAGACCGAGCTCGGTGCTGCTGCAGCTGGCAAATGGGCCAATTGCCCATCTTGAAGGAGTTATAGAAGATGTTCTCATCAAGATTGGTATATTTATTATTCCTGCTGACTTTATTGTGTTATATTTTTAGGTAGATAAGGAAGTACCCATTATCTTGGGGTATCTATTTTTAGCAACGGGAGGAGCATTGATTGATGTGAGAGAGGGCACACTCATAATGAGGTTAGAGGATAAAAAGGCGGTATTTAAAGTGTATAAACTGCTCAACACACTATCCTACTATAAAAACTTGTGTATGATTACTGTAATTGAAAGGGATAAGTATGGGGTGGTAGAGATAGTTCCACAAAAGACTTGAGCAGCCTAAGACACAACCACCATATCCCAATATGATGCATATTGATGAGCCTAATAAGGTTATTTATGAAGAATCTGTTACCCTTGAGAAGTCACACCCAAGAGGTATGAAAAGAATAAGAAGATGGGCACTAAGTGTGAGAAAAAGGATGAAAAAATTTGGCTAAGCCATAGTTGGGTCGTGCCGCGACACTAAATCAGGTGCTGCTTAGGAGGCAACCTAAGTTAAGTAGATATGTTTTCATTTTTGTTTTTAGTTTTTAGTTTTTACTTTACGTAGTTTTTATCTTATTGAGTCATAGGTTGATGGTAAGTTTGAGTACCGGAAGCCTGAGCTAAGGAGCATGGTGAAGATTAAGTGTGGGGTCCTCCCGGCCCCCTTGATGTAAAAAAATGCTACTAGCTAGGCCTAGTGGCCTCAAGGAGTATTAATTTTATCTCTAACTTTAAAAGTTTACTTTGGGGACAAATTAGATTTTTAAGTGTGGGGTGGTAAATTCTTTTGTGTTAGGAATAAAGTGAGATATTCTTGTTGGTTCTATATTTGACTGCATGATTCAAGTGTGTTGGTTGTAAAAATCATGTTGACTGTGTGAATTACTACTTTTGAGACTCCTAGGATCATGTTTGTGACTCTTATACTTGTGGCTTAAAATTTGAATTCATGCTATTGTTGGTTGAGAGTTTATGATAATCCTATGCGAGTCAAGTACATTCCATGTGTGTGTAAGGTTTCTGTATATTCCTTGTTGCATTTAATACTAGAACTTTTCTGGTTTGTATACGAAATGAAATAAAGAGTGTGGGTTTAGGAGATGATCTAGGCATTTCTTTCATAGCCTTGTTTTATACCTTCAATTGTCCTACCCATTATGCATAATCTTAGCCCTGTTGAGCCTTTACCTTGTTCTTTGGTAGCCGCATATATAGCCTAATCCCTTCTTTGATAGACCTTAATTTGAACAAAAAGTTCCTAAGCACTCTAGGGCAAAATTAATTGAGTAAGGAGTTTGAAAAATAAGAGGAGAGAAGGTGAAATTGAAGCCCCTATGTGTTAGCTATTGGTGTGTGAAAATTATTGTGTTGCGGTTAGGAGTTAGAGAAATTTGTGCTTGAAAGTTCCTATTTTTAACCCAAGTGTGTTATAATGAACCTGTTTTGGCCCTGGTTAATCTTGGACATTGTGCACCTTAACTAAGGCAAATTGCTTAAGTTGAGGGTGGCTATCATAAGGGTGCGTAGCATAAAATAGGTGCAAAAAAGGGTAAAAATTAAAAGATGTGTACTTAGCATACTCCCACCATAGTGATTGTGAATGAGATTAATGAGGCGGGGTGAAAACAAATGATTGGGGTAGATAAAGTGGTGTAATTTGGTTGTTAAAGAGTGGTCTTAATTGTATAATATAGTGTATTAAAACACTTAGGGAAGTTAGTCACTATTCTAAAATAGTTCCTACCCACCCTTTAGACTGCATTACAACCATAAAAACCCTATTTGATCCTAATCTTGATATTTTTATATTAGTGGAGTATTACACTAAAGGCAAGCATATGGTCCATCATTTGTAACTTGTGAATTCAGTGTGAGAGTGAGCTCATTTTGATTCTTGTACCTAATATATTCTAATTTCATTATTGTGAGTAATTTTGGGTAATTCTCATGTTGTGAGGGGCACATGTTTGATAAGTATGGGTGATTTATATGATGTCTTGTATTGAATGATATTGCAAGAGTTTGCCACATGTTGAGTCAATTCTTGAGGCTAGGATGTTTTGAAGTACTGTTCTTGAACTTTTAATTGTGTACATAACATGCTCATTGTAGAAATTTGCATTCTGTATAGTCATTGTAGTACTAACTTGAGTGTCTTATAGGAGTAGAAGTGTAGAAACTCCTCAGCTATTGATTCTTAGAGTAAAGAGTTGTTCGAGGACAACAAGACTTTAAGTGTGGGGTGTGATGTTAGTTGTATTCATGCATTCCAACGTTGGTATTCTAGCTTATTAAGCCTTGTTTAGAGGATAATTCGTGTGTTTTAAGTATGATAATGATATAAATAATCATATACGTAGTTAAGGATGTGATTATAATGTTTTAAAGTTTTTCCAAACAAGTTGGGTTTAAAACGATCATTTAGAGTTTCGACGAGAAAACTAGTCTTACTAGCTTGATCTAGTTGACGTTCTAGTTGATCTCGTTGGATTCTAGTGTGTTGAATGAGTTTCTTATGATTTGAATGTGTGATTATATGTGGAACAACTTGTTTAGAGTGTGCAAAGTTTAAGTAAAATAAGCCACGAGTTAATAATAAGTTAAAGATAAACGGGCGCATGCCAAGTCTTAGATCAAGCCTCGAGTTTGTTGTTATTGATGTGTTGTTGTATTGAGCTCTAATCCATGGTGTTTGATGATGTAAGATTCTTGTTGATCTGATTATTTTGGTAATATGATAAAGAAGGAGATGCAAGACAAATGGAAATAACACTGTAAGGCTTGGATACAAGGAAGGACGTTAGACACTTAACCAAATATTTAGATGCAATTTCTAGTGGCACCATGAGATATACCCCCGATGCCTTCTGCACATCGGTGCCTCTTTGCCTTAGAAAATATTGTAAAGTGTAATTCTAGTGAGGGAATGGGAGTGAGCCCACGGCGCCCCATCCATAGCGGTGCAATGAGCCCGCGATGCTCCCTCTATAGCGGTGCAATGAGCCTACATAGCCCCCTCCATTTTGGTGCTCCCATGCATCAAGTCTTGGACTTCTCCCACTCTTACATGGCTTATGATTGGCATACTATAAATAGAATACATTAAACACTTTGTACGAGATCTTGGAAACATTGTTACGTCTTGGACAATTTATGGAGCGGATGGAACTTTATAATTTAGGTTTTACATTCTTGATTTAGCTTTTTAATAGATCATATCATGTATTCAACTCTTTGGATCATGATTATGTCGATTAGTGGCTAAAACTCCCTTTCCGTGGCTAAGATTCGAATTAATTCTGTTGGTTCCTCTTATCATATTTTGTTGCTTGTTTATTCTTGTTTTAACTACTATGAGGATTCATCATCCTTAGAATACATATATTGTCGACCTTGTGATCTCGGGAGAGGGAATAGGGAGACAGAACGTGGGGATAAACAAAGTAAGGTTCTTATTCCTTTATGAAATAAGGAATTCGAATTAGCGTCTAGGACAGGGTTGTACTTAGAAGCCTTATTTGATTCAAACGTAGGATGATATCTTTAAGAACTTAAATTGGAACCATGATCATGCGATTAACGCTGCTAATCAACAACCAAGATGAGCGATCTTACGAATGAAGTTCAATAACGTTGTATGATTGTGCAACGTGCTTTAACCCTAGGCTTTACTCTATTGATTGTTTCAAGACTTTACTTTACACACTATTACTTTAATTTTAGTTACAATTATCATACTCTCATTTGGTTATGCTTGTACTAGATTAATCTAATTTGTGAACTGAAATTGAATAGTTGTTAGAACAAGTCCCCATGGGATCGATATCCGACTTTCTTGAAGGCCACTGTATTACTTGGTAGACCACGTACACTTGCGTGTATGCTTGGGCACTGTCAAGTCATCGTTACATCATCAATATGGTGCATTGAGATTCAAACTCAACGTCTTATCCATATAAGGGGTCTTAGGCAAACAATCAATGGGACTTAAACCCAACATCTTATCATCATGGTGCATAAGGACTCTAACCTAATGTCTTACCCTCTTAATAGCATAAGACTTAAATCCATCATTACACCCTCGGCCAAAAACATATCAGGCCAAAGTATAATAAACTAAAACTTAAGCCTATAACAATATCACCACTTTGTGATTATCAATATTCTTTTCAAACTTAATTAAATAAAATAAGTTAATAATATATTTATCTTATCATAAATAGTAGAAAGGTGAAATTTAAATCGCGATGATCGCATAGTTCTTACGGTCTTTCCTTCTTTACTTTCTGATCCAATTTTCTTTTCTTAGCCTTCAAATTTTGAGATGATATTCGTGCTGATAATGTGTTATTTAATAAGGATTAAATATCAATACCAGACTTAAAGAAAGAAGAGAACTTAAGTAAATTTTAGTAGTACTTTTGTTTTACTACTTTCATAGATCAATAAAAATGCATAAAAGGATGACTATTTATAGACCACCAAACTTATTCCTTAAGGTTGCCAAGCTTGACATCAATATGACAACTTGGCCAACTTTCTTAGGTATTCAAATTCAAATTGAACAAGTAACTTTAAGTTGGCAATGTGACCAACTACCTTAGGTATTCAAATTTGAATTGAACAAGTAACTCTTGATGTTTAAATTCAATTTCACTACTAACTATTATCTCTAATTAATGACATTTCACACATACATATGTCACATTACATCCATATTATATAATACTCAGTAATTTATTACTCAATAATTTTTTAGAACGTAAACTATTTTATATTATTTGATAGAAGTTTCCCTCTCAAGCCCTGATTGGTGTGTTTTTAATATTTTATTTTTGCTGTGCTATTTTTTACAGAAAGTTCATTGTTTAAATTTAGAAAAAAGGTCAAATTTATCCATCTATTTAAAAAAATTAGATAAAATAAATTTTTGTATCACATTTTGGGATCAAATTTACCTTCGTTGTCATACTTTGGGATCAAATTTACCCTCAATGCCATAATTTGAGGCCATATTTATCCTTGTTGTAAAAGTTTTTACATGTATTATTTATTTAATAAAAATTTAGATCAACATTAAATGACCCAATTTTTTTAAAAATAAACAAAAACAAAATATAAACAGACTTATTTATCCCTTCCTCAGTTCTGTTGGTCATGTTTTCTCAATATACAAATATACTTATCTTGCAACATGCGACATTGGTAGGTTGTTTATAATGAACAAAAAATCAAATGTAATGAGATTACGCAAAAGCATGAAACTAAAGAAAATGTTTATTACAAACTCTACTCCTATTCAATTATGTTCAAATTTCAAAATTTGATATGCAATTTTATGTGCATATAGATTCTAGAATCTGTGGATAAGTTTTTTGAGTAAATGACATGACAAAAAATTTGTGTAGGTTTAAATTGTATACAAAAACATAAGAATGAAGAGATATCACGTTAACACATATGAAAACCTCTTAACTCAATCATCTAGAGAAATATTTAGTAGGCCTAATCTGTTGCCTTTGACCATCAAGTGCCATTTACCATGAGCTTTGTACTGTTGTGGATTTATAAACTGAGAGAGGGACATATTGTTTGTGTTTATACTAATGCAGATATATTTTTCATGAGGTATTCACTGATAAATATCCAGTGACTTAATCTCATTGAAAAAATTTAACCAACAGAACTGAGTAAGGTATATTTGTCTATATTTTTATGGCTCGAGTTGGATTGTGGGGGTTAAATTAGAGTGTGTTTTATTTTAAAAAATAGGAAACTTAATATTAATTTGGGCTTTTCTATTAAAGGAAGGGTACTTGTGAAAAGTGTCTAAACAACGAGTGTAAATTTGACCTCAACATATGACATTGATGATAAATTTGATCCAAAATATGATGAAGGATATATTAGCCAATTTTTCAAAGTAGAGGAGTAAATAGGCCCCAAAGTATGATAACGAGGGTAAATTTGACCCCAAAATATGACGAAGGATATATTTTTCCAATTTTTTTAAAGTAGAGGGGTAAATTTGACCCTCCTTTCTTAAATACTTTTCATTGCTCTTTTTTTTTTTTTTTTTTAAAAATCTTTCTTCTTTTCTAATCGTTTCACTTCTTTTATGGAAAAAATGAATATTTATGTAGTTTATAATTTTTTATTTATACTTTTATTTATTAAGGTTGGAATGCATGATAGTGAAATAAATATCGATATCGATGCATTACATAACTGTTTATATAATATCGATATACGATTATGAATCACTCATACAATTTCAATTCATTACATACCTATTTATTCAATATTGATACATATCTATAGACTATTTATACAATATCGATACATGTCTATATACTATTTATACAAATCGATATACGTTTATACACCATTTATATAATATCGATACCTTATTTAACTTTTATACAATATCGATACATGTTTATACAATATTTATACAACATTAATAAACATTTATTCACTATTTGTACAATGTCGATACATATTTATGCATTATTTATACAATATCAATACATTACTTTAATGAACGTCTACCTTGATTTGGATGCACTTTCAGTGTTTCAAGTCTTCCCACAGTGGCTACAGGTTATTTCTGACTTTTCGTAACTATTGGCTTGGTTATCGGATAACTCATTTGGACTTTCGGATCATTTTCTTATTTTGGAGCTTTCTTTGTTTAGGATTTGGTATCGGGCCAAAAATCCTAATAGATGACCTCAGATGAAAATTGCAACAGTACCATCTGCTCTGAAATATTAATTTTAGGCTACGGAGATCCTTGGTTTAGGTCTCGAGGCTTTCAAACTCATTTTGGGCTATTGGGCGGATTATGTGAATAATAAACTATAGGTATGGGCCTCACACTTAGTCAAAACAATCTCGAATGAAAGTTTTGATGGTTCTAATAAGTTTGAAACATCAAATTTGGTATGGTAGCATATTTCATTAGCGCACACAGGATTCTAAACGAATCCCGAGCACCCAGTAAAAGTTCACTTTGGACTCAAAAGAAATCTGGTACACCTGGTTGATGATGCGACCGCGTAAGATATCATATGAACTCTTAATTAGTCATCAAGTTAGTTCCATGGTGTTGCTAAAAATACCTTGACCATTTGGTTAAGGGCCACTTAAGCGATACCATGTTGCATATGCAATTGTCAAGGGCCGGTTAAGTGATGTTTGTGTTTGCTTAATCCGGAATCGCTTAAGAGACTCGACCCAAGTGCTAGGTATCTTAAACTATAGTGGAGCTGCTTAAGAGACTGTCGCTTAAGCGACAAAGTGACCACTTAAGAGGCACTTGATGGCTATTTATCCCCTTTTTCTTTACTCGATTTTTCACCATTTTCCTACCATTTTTTTCTTCAAATTGAGAGCTCAAAGAGAGGGAAAAGTGGGAAATCATCCATGTAAGTTAAGATAAGCTAACCTAATTCTCCTTGGTTATTTCCCATTAAATTTTCCTTCAATTTCTATCCTAATTCATGGTAAATTCTTAGAAATTAGGTCTTGAATTCCTAAACTTTAAAGGTTGATTTGAGACCCGATAATGATCCATTTGTTCTAAACTTTTGAGCATACATTTTTCGTCCTTCGAGGGACCTCGTGATGGATTCAATTTTGGATTTCATTTGCGGGCCTCACTGGCTTATTCTTGACTTAAATGTCAACTCGACCCTTAATATAGCAATATGTCTCATTTGACTCATAACAATGTGTAGATTACTATTTTGATAGTGTGATGGTATTTCAGAATCATGGAGTGAAGATAAATAATTTATGGGTGATTCAAGGGCTGTGGTTTGGCATCGAGGTAGGCTTATATCTTCTCTTCTTCATAAGATGGTGTGTTATATATGTTGCAAGTTAGATAGGGATATTAGGATGTGATATTAGGTAGAACACCTTGACTTAGCCTAATTTTGAGTTTGGGTACTAGAAGGGTAATTGACCCTTAAGGTGAGATACTTAGGACCTATTTGTCGTTAAGAATTTTTCACTTTTATCAAAAAATTATTTTACTTTAGTAAAAATTAGGATTTTTGACCATGAAATTTCAAATCCAAGTTTAAATTATTTTTGGAGAAGTGAAAATAAGTTTTATTTGTCTTCACTTTTTTCCAACTTGTAATGATCTAATTTTTGGTGATTTATGTGTAATTTGATTATTTTACCCATTCCCGTTTTTGCATTATGATATTTCTGGGGTGTGGGGATGATTGACATAGTTTAGAATGCATTTCAGTGTGATTTATGTGAGATTTTGATTTTTTGATGGTCTTAAAGGCTTATTAGTTGACTTTGGTCAACATCTTTTGATCTAAGCATTAGATGAAAAAACGAACTACATGAACAAGTCCATAATGTTGATTTTAGGTTGGTAACATAGTTGGTGTGGTTTTATGATTTTTATATCTCATTTCAACCCTCGATTTGAAAAGTTAAAAAATTGGGTTTTTGGGGGTCAATTTTGTGAAAATGATGTTTTTTTAATGATTTAATATCTCCATTGAGTCCGTGGAGACTTAGAATTCTCTAGTCTCCAGCTTGTGAACCACTTAGCTAGTGTACACATTTAAGCGACTTGGTCTGATAGGCAAAGTGTCTCCTAAGCGACATCAGGATCGCTTAAGCAACATTGGCATGCCAGACGCCTGTCGCTTAAGTGACAACCAAGTCTCTTACGCGATGAGGCGGGCTTTGATTAAGCGATGCCTGGTCGCTTAAAGGATGGCTGTTTAAGCAACCTAATAGTCGCTTAGGCGATGATTGGGTAGATTACATCTCCCATTTTCAAGATTTTTCACCATTTTTGAGACTTGGAATTTGGAAATTTTGGTCTAGAAGGCCCAAATTAGTATTTCTTCAATTCAAGCCCCAATTTCAACCCATTTTCAATTGGGTTATATTCTTTTAGTTATTTTAAGCTTGGAAAATATATCTTTTGGACAAAAATTTTGGTTTTACCCTTCTTTTTTAAAAACCCATTTTAGGGGTCCGTTTTGACCCCAATTCTGAAGTGGGCAATATGAGTATCATTGGCCTTTTTTTGATGTGAAAATTCTATATTTGTGAGTTTTCGCTAATTTTGGGTCCATGTGTGAGGTGAAAGCTTGGTTTAAAGGCTTAATGTACTAGTATCGGCATTCGAGTTAGGTTGTGGCTTAACTTTCTTCAGACTTGGTTGGGCAGTTAATAATAATGTAAAAGCATGCTATAGGTGTAGGGTTGTATCATGGAAAATGTATTTGGGTGATTTATGTACCCGTGCGGGGGTCTATGTAGATAATATTTGGTAGTTTTGAGACATTATTTGCTATGCATGATCATGCGGGGTCTTATATGATGTTGTTGGTTTCGTATTAATATATATATGTTTGGTTGCACTCTTTTTGTGGGGAAAAAGTTTCTAGATTTTGGAATTTATGTGGTATCAATGACTTTTTCCTTGCATATTTTCACTTGGTAGTTTCTGGATTTTGTTGGGTCATGGATGGTTGGTTGACTTGAGCGGATTTTTTGCTTACATGGTTGTTATATTGGTTGGATATTGGAAATTCTATGTTTGGTTGGTTGTGAGCATTATATCCTCATATCATATTCATTCATGAAACATTGGTACCACCGTAGAAATACTGGTTTTTTCTGACAGAAAATATGATATCGTTAAAAACCTTCTATCGAAGTATATGCCAGAGAATAATTTTGGATCTTGTATTGGACATTGGATGTATATAGGTTTATGAACTCCCATGGGTCCTACCTGAAGGCACAACTCTGGAGGTGTATACGGAGGTTGTGCAGCAACCTTGTGCATCATCATCATCATCATTGCGCTCCATGTATATTTTGTTTATTTTGTGTTTTATTTCTATTCTTGATGTGATATCTGTCTAATTGTATACATTTCACCTACTTGTACCTGGTATAAGTGTATTTTTATGACTTTTTTTTGTACTTGTATTTGGTATATGTGAATATAGTAGAACTGTTACTTGAGACAATATGGGCCACTATTTAGGATATTTTTTGATTGCAGGTGACGTTCTGATAGTTTATGTTTATATGCCTTATTTTCTACTTTACTCAGTCGGCCTATGATACCTACTAAGTATAAGTGAACCGTACTCATCCCTACTATGTCTTTTTGGTGTAGCTCTAGGTACAAGTGCGCTACACAAATAGCTAATTCAGGAAATATTTAGAGTATATTCGAGGTAGTGGATAACCTATTCTTCAGGAGTTAGCCTACTACCTATTCCTATCTCTTTTATGTCTTAATTAGTATTCTGAGATAGATTTTGATCCTTTTTGGACTATTATTGCATCTATAACATTCAAGATATTTTTAGTAGTTCTTATACTGTGACACTAGGTTTCGGGATTTAGTTTGGTATCTTATTGTATTTCTGCTGTTATCATGTTTGTGTGGTTTGACTTTGCTCTAAAAGCCTTGCCTTGGGGTTTTGGTATTAAGTTTTCCCTTTTTATATCAGTTTGGGTAATAGGCTTACTTGTCAAGATTTGCCACAACAAGTGCCATCATGACCCTTGGTTTTTCCGCCATGACAAATTATTACCAGAGCGGCTAGGTTTTTAGTGGTAGTAGAGACTCATGGATCGGAACATAGATGCTCGTATCTATCTTCGAGAGGCTATAAGATATCTTTAGGAAACTTTTATCATTTTATTCCATATAATGCAGGTCTTTTATACCTCATGTTCTAAGTAATGTTTCACTATTTTCTGCATAGATGTTGAGGACTAGATCCAGTGAGGCTAGAGATAAAGATCTATTATCTGAGAAGAGAGACCCAATCTAGAGACAATTTATAATTAATGGACAGGCTCTATGTAATGATCCTTCGGGTTATTTTCCATATTTATGCTTATCTTTACCACTTAAGTGTCTCTATAGCTGCCCCAAGTCATATGACTTGTTGGGACCGACGTTTGGTTACTGGAAAGTTCATTTATTTTTTAAAGCCATATCCCTATTTAGAAGTCTTTGCTGGTTCAAAATGGCCACCGGGAAAAAACTTTAGTGAAACAATCTCGGATGCAAATTCGGACTATGCTAGTTGATCTGGAATATTGATTTTATTCTAGGTAGACCTTTGGTTTGGGTCCCAATGCACCCAAGCTCATTTCGACCTATTGGTTGGAAAGTTGTAAATTGGAAAGAATGGGTGTGGAACCCACATTTGGTCAAAACAATCTCAAATTGAAAATCTGACTTCGCCATTGCATCTAGAATGTCAATTTTAGGCTTGAGAGACCCTTGGTTTAGGTTCCAAGGCTCTCGGTCTTATTTTGAGCTATTGAGCAAATTTTATGATAAGTGATGAAACTATCAGTGTGGGACCTACTTTTTGCCTAAATGATCTCCGATGAAATTTTTGATGATTCTAATGGATTTAAAATGTTGTTTACACTCAAAATTCACTATTGGAGAATGTTATTTGGATTTCGAATGAGTTCTGAGGGTCAAAAACTATTTTTGAGTTTGTTGTCATCTGGTGCAACCACAATCGCGGACAAGAGTGTGCGATCGTGGGAGCTTGATCGCAACCCGTATGACCATGATAGCAATATTTCTTTAGCTGTAGGGGCTATATAAAGGTCCCAAGATGCGTTTGGGGCATTTTCCCTTCACCATTTAGACCTATTAACCCCAAAATGAGTGCAATAACTCAAAATTGGTCATGGAGGGTGACTTGGGAGCTTAATTATCATCTTGTATCACAATTATCTCCAAGATTAAGGCAAAAATTTCTTGAATTCATGCTTGAATTTCTTAGTTTCGACCCAAAACCCTAATTTAGCTTAGGGCTTGATTTTAGCCAAAAGTATGCTTAGTTTTCACCCATTTTTGAGGGTTATGATTCCTTATTCATATGTGAACATTGGGTTGGTCTCGAAAACTCATTTTTTGTATGTGGGACTCAGAATTTTGGTGTTGTTTTTGGACCCAAAGCATAATAGTGCAATATGGGTATCACTAGACTCGTATTGATGAGTAGATTATGGTTTTTATAGTGTGATGACATTTTGAGGATTATAAAGTAAAGATGAGCATTTGGTGCATGAAGTGAGGTTTTGAGGTTTGGCCTTAAGGTAGGCTTCTGTTAGGCTTGATTATGAATAAGATAACTTGGCCTTGATTGTTGATGTTTTTGGAAATAGATAAGGGTTTTGGACCCGTAAGATGGCATGTTTATGACCCTTTTGTATCCTATTCCCTTCCCTCTTTTGTTTAGACTAGTTATAGCATGAATATGATATAATTCTATGTTTGGAATATGGTTTTAGTATTTGAAGCGTGATTTGTATATTTAGCCTTATTGGGCTAGTGTGGTAGTATTAAAACCATAAGTTGTGTAGAGTTGACTTGAGTACCCTTGTTTCTAGTCAAAGTTGCTATCTTAGGCTTGAATATGGCTTACTTGACATATAGAAGATGGACTAGATACCTTGACCTAGTTTGGGAAATAGTATACCAAATTATGGAAATTATGGATTAGAAATAGGATCGTTCGGCCCACTTAGGCCTAAGCTTGTGTTAATTCTTGTGGACTTAGTGTGGACGTTATACATAGATGAGGCTAGTAAACCTTAGAATAAGGTTACTTCATAACTTGTATTGATGTTCCCGGATTATGTCTTTTTAGTTATGGTTATGATGCTCCTTGCGAAAGTGATATTGGTCATTTAGAGATGATATTCCTCCTAGATATGTTATGTGGCATATAGAGACACTATTTTCTCTTAGACTTAATGATTGGCCTATAGTGATGCTATGTCCTCTTCGACATGATGATTGGCCTATAGTGATGCTATTTTCTCTTAGTCTTGATGATTGACCTACAAAGATGTTATTTTCTCTTAGACTTGATGATTGGCCAATAGACTTGATGTTTTCTTTTGTCATAATTGTTGGACCTAAAGAGATGATGTTCCTCTTGAATATATAAATTGTCCTAGAGAAGTGATGTTCCTTGTAATGATATAAGATATCCTATACATGATTACATGTCTATCTGTATTATATTTCCTAGATGTGAGATGCCTCTTGTGTGAAAGATGATTACATGCTTGTTGATATTATGACTTTTATATTTGAGATGCCTGTTATATGTGAGATGATTAGAGATATGCTATGGCTTATAAATATGATTATTGATATGAATTCTGAATATGAATATGGGCCAAAGATCGTGATTATGATGTTGAGATTATTTCAGATAAATTAATCGACCAAGGGCTGCATTATGACATTAATTGAATATCCGAGAAGTGTTTGTCATTATAAATGATGCGATTACAATTTATAAATATGAATATGTATATGTTTGTATACACATCTCTCTGGTATGGGAAGGAGGAAGATGTGGTATGATGCTTATTATTCCACTGATTGAATACCGGTGATGAGATGCATAGATTTGGCACATTCATGATTATTATATCAGTAATTGATGTGGTTCTAATTGAAATACAATCTTATGATTGTTCTTCCTAATTAAGGGTTAAGCTAAGTGGCAGCTAGATGTCTTTTAGGTGGATATAGTACTTGATGGCTAGAAATCTAATGTACTAGTTAATGAACCTTGCTTTGTTGATATATAATAACTAGAGATGATTGATACGTGACTAATAATGATGTTGAATAGTTGATAAATGAGGATTATTTGGAAAATGATGGTTAGTTAATGAACGATGTTAAGTTAATAAAGAATGGTTAGATGATAAATGGTAAATTGTTGACTATTAATAACTAATAGATATAGTATGATTAATTGATAATAATGAATGGTTGATAAATGACGGTTTTAGTCTAGTGATGAACCTTGACTAGATGTTAGATATTGGCTATTTAATAAATAGTGGTTAGTTGCTATCCCATGAGTAAGGGTAATGTTTAGGCTAATAACTAGAGGTTATGTGATGACTAGTGAACTAGTGATTCTATTATAATAAGTGTTGGCTAACTAATAACGAGTAGTTGGGAAGTATTGACTAGATGATATTCTATGGTGATATGCCTTTGTTTATGAGTATTTTAGTGTATATTATTTGATAATAGTAATTGTGATGATATTGATAACCAGTAAGGCCGGAGGGTACTATTGTGATGCTATTGATACCCGACAAAGCCAGAGGATACTATTGTGATACTATTGATACTTGACAAGGCCAGAGGATACTATTGTGATGATATTGATACCCGGCACGGCCGAAGAATATATTGATGATATGTTTATGCCAGACAAGGCCAAAGATTGATTACGATAATCATGGTCCTGATGAGGACAGTTACGATGATTTCTGATATTAATTGTGTAATTTTCATTCATTCCTGTATGCTCATTGCCTATCACCAGTATGCACCTATGTCTATTAGCTGGTATGGGATGACAGTATAGATATGGGTGAAGAATATGCCTTGTGTTATTGTATGTTGATTAAACCTCCCAAGCCTGGACCGATGAGGGTATACATTGGCTCGACTAGGTATTTGGTTGTCCGAAGTAGCTGGTTATTCACGCTGTTGTTGATATTGTTGTTAACATTGTTATGATCTTTATTATGGCTAGCTTATGACAGATTGGTCATTGATCTGGTATCGAGATTTTGAGGTATGTCTTTGCCTCTTCTCTTTTATGATTCCATTACTATGCATGATTATTTCATGTCTAGCCATGTGGATTAGGAACCATGAGTATGATAGTATTTAAATGCTTATAGTGTTGTAATGAGATGTTAAAATAAGAATAGGATGATATAGGTTATGCTTTGAGATGACCTCGTGTTTATATATATATACACCTATATATATCTAGCTATATAAAGCTATGATACTATCGTATATCCCTTCCTTCATTGTTCATATTGTATAGTCATTTCTTCACCTTGTATATTACTACATGCTTTCTTTCGCTCTTTATTCATAAATTGACATGGGATATATGGTATAGCATTGACGTATATTGATTGTAGTTGGAATAAAATAGTTCACCCTGATACTTCCTTAGTCTTATTATGTTAGACTCTTGGACATGAAAAGGATAATTATCCCTTATTATTCTCATTGATTTGTTATATGATTTCTGGACTCTTAGGTGTAGATTCTATTTTGTTTATAAGCTATGTACATCTGCTTTATCTTTGGAGCTCAGTTGGTAGTTGCCTATGGAGTACCATTCATTTGGTACTCATACTACACTTCTGCAGCCTGCAGATCATTGTACAGCTTATCACTGTTGATGTGTGCATCATGCAGAGTAGCCCTGGTTCAGAGACTTAGAGTGAACTCTTGTTGTTTGGAGCATTACTTATCTATTTCTTATGTATTAGACTAGTCTCTAAGTTACATTCAGAGATAAATTGTATCATTGTATTTCTCTTCATATTTTACTTTTGCACTCTTGTTATATTAGAAACTCTTGTACTAATACCACCAGGTTTTGGGATTCTTCTATATATTGATCTTTATTTCATATATTCTACTTTTTTTATTATATTATTGAGTGGTCTGTTACTAGCTGTTTTAAACTATAGGTTGGCTTGCCTACTGGTGGGTTATGGTAGGCGCCATCATGACCTGAGAAATTAGGTCGTGACACTCGAGGTGGAGGACAAGCATGGGGATCTGCCCCATCTAGATATAACACTAGCGGACTCTGTCCTAAGGGTTATTATTTTTGTTGTTGATTTATTTGAAGGTTGCTTCTATAAGTGCACCTAGTGTTCCTCCAGCTTCGAGTATGATACCTTCTATGCCAGAGTTTGTTTATGGTACTTCTCTATTCCTAATTATGGATCCTTCTATAGTTTCAACATCTACTTATGGTTCCCTAAAATCTCCAAGTATGGTTCCTTCTTTAGTGTCTGTATCTAAGTATGGTATTCTGAGATCTGGTGTTCAACCTTCTTCTACGTTGTCTCCTTAGGTGGGTTCTCATCTAACCAAATTTACTATGCCTTCTATTATTACTAGTACAATTATGCCTTTTGAGAATCAGAAGAGGTTTGAGAGATTCACTTATTTGGGTCCTTCTAGGTTTAGTAGTGCTGTAGGAGAGGACGCCCATGAGTTCTTGATAAGTTTTTGTGACAAGTTGTATAAACTTAATTCGCTTGAGTTGTATAGGGTATCGTATACAACTTACTAATTAAGAGATGCAACCAATTATTAGTGAAGGTCACTTGTTGGGTGTCAACCTCTCAATTTGCCAAAGATGACTTAGGATCCGTTTACTGAGCCCTTTTTCGATAGGTTTATGCTTTTTTAGTATGAGGGATCATATGAGAGATAAGTTTGATCGCTTGGATCAGATCTCCATAACTATTATGGAGTATGAGGCACGTTTCTCTTCTTTGTCTAGATTTCTTATGCCAGTATTGCCACCGAGTCTGGGAAGATTTAGAAGTTTGTAAAAGGGTTGGATGTTTCTTTTCAGCTAGCTATGACTTAGATAGTAGTGTATAGGGTATTATTTCAGAGTATAGTGGATCCTCATAAGATGACTGAGCTTATTCTTTGAACATCCTAGGGAGGCACGCAGAGGGTCAAGGCGAGTTCAGAGGTCACACTTCTTAAGGTAGAGATTCTAGAGGCTTTCGTAGGCATCATAGTAGATCTGTGCAGGCAGCCTTTAAGAGTTCAGGTAGTGGGATTTTTGGTTCAACAGTTTTGGGTGTTCATTCTAGCCCAGTCTTACCTCTTTCTATTGAGTAAGGCTACAAGGTTTTCTTTATGTTTGATAAGGTTGGCGATATGGCCAAGGACTATCCCCATCGAGTTTTCAGAGAACTTTTATATCAGTTGTGAAAGGTAGAGGTTCTACTAGGGGTGCTAGAGGCAGAGGTATTGGTGCCAATGGTGGTGGTCGCGAGACTACCTAGTTAGATGGTGGATATGGTCAGTGCTATGCTATACCTGCAAGCTAGAGAAAGAAGTCTCCGATGCTGTCATGACATGTATCATCCCTGTTTGTTTTAGATCTGCATCTATGTTATTTGATCCAAGATTGACTTTTTCCTATGTGTCTGCATATTTTGCTTTGTGTTTTGATTCTGATTGTGAGCCTCTTAATGTGTCTATCCATGTATCTACCCCCTTAGGAGATTCTTCAATAGTGGTGGGGTGTACCGATCTTTTGTTGTGACCTTTGCTGGGCATGAAACTTGGGTAGATTGATTATCCTTGATATGGATTATTTTGATGTCATATTACCAAGTATAACTTGTAAGGTGTGCTTTATTTGGGTCCCAAGAGAGTCATATCTTTCCTTCAGTTTTGTTGTTTGGTAGAGAGGAATATTTGTTATATTTATCCTATATTCGTGATACTAGTGTTGTTTTCCCTCTTTTTTTGGATTCAGTTCGTATTGTCTATGAGTTCATGGATGTTTTCCCTATGGATTTTCCTAGTATTCCTCCGTATGATGATATTGACTTTGCTATTGATGTTGAGCTGGACATTAAGCCCATTCCATTCCTCTTTATAGGATGTCCATAATAGAGTTGAAGAAATTAAAAGATCACTTGTAGGAGTTATTGGATAAGGGACTTATCCAACCTAGTGTATCACCTTGGGGTGTGTCTGTCTTGTTTGTGCAGAAAAAAGAATGGTCTATGCGTATGTGAATTGATTATCGATAGTTGAACAAGGTGACAATTAAGAATAAATATCCTCTTTCCCATATTGATGTTTTATTCAATCAGCTTCAGGGTGCTTCAATATTTTTAAAGATTGATTTGATGTTCGGGTATCACTAGTTGAGGATTAGAGCTTTGGATACCTCAAAGCTAGATTTTCAAACTTGGTATGATCATTATGTGTTCTTGGTCATGTCCTTCGGGTTGACCAATGCCCCAGCCACATTTGTGGAATTGATGAATTGGGTTTCTTGGTAGTATCTTAACTCCTTTTCACATTGTATTTTTATAGATGATATCTGGGTTTATTCTAAGAGTTAAGCCAATCATGAGGAACATTTGTTGATTATGCTTCAGATAATGAGGGATGAGAAGTTGTATACTAGGTTCTCCAAGTGTGAGTTTTGGTTGGAGTCCATTTCTTTCTTGGGTCCTGCGTTGATCAAAGATGGTATTATGGTTTATTCGGCCAAGATTGCAGTGTTTTGTGATTGGGATAGGCCTACTTGTCCTACTGAGATTTAAAGTTTTATTGGTTTAGCGAGCTACTATCGGTGCTTTATTGAGGGTTTTTCATCTATTACATTGTGCTGACCCTTTAGGTTATTTTCTATATTCCGTATATTTTTGCCATTAGAGATTTTCTATAGCTTCCCCAAGTTATTTATGACTTGCTGGGATGATAGTTCAGTTACTGGGTAGTTCGTTTAGGTTTTAGAGCCAATTCCCTATTTAGAAGTCTTTGCTGATTTTAAATGGCCACCGGATGAAAATTGTAGTAAAACAATCTCGTATGCAAATTCTAACTACCCCAGGAGATTTGGAATATCGGTTTTAGGCTAGGTATACCTTTGTTTTGGGTCCTGAAGAACCCAACCTCATTTTGACCTATTGGTCAAAAAAATTAAGAAATTAGAAATATGAGTGTGGGACCCATATTTGTCAAAATAACCTCGAATAGTTAATTTGAGTGCACCATTGCATTCAAAACATTGAATTTGGTGTGGTTACATAGATCATTTGCATATACGGGATTCTGAATGAATCCCGAGCACCCGATCAAGCCTATTTTGGACTTGGAAAATCTGCTGCATCAGCTAATCTAGTACCACCATGATCATGCCTCTTTGGCCCGTGATCGTGACTCCTCATGCAGCAGAGATTTCGCAATCATGAAAGGGTGTTGCAATCGTGACTAATCTGACAGACGAGAGGCACCGCAATCTCAAGACCTCTGATTGTGATAGCGATTGCCAAGGCCCTGGACTGAGTATAAAATGACCCCTTTTTCATGAATTTTGGCTATTCATCATCATCCCCTTGAGATCTAAGAGCCTTAAATGGTGTGAGAGCTTAACATTGAAGCTTGTTGGTGATTGGGAAGCTAGAGTAACAATCATTTTTGTTATTATCTTCCGACTTGAAGTAAGAATTCGTCCTTTTCTTGGTGGAATTTCTTGATTAATTGCTCAAAATTGCAAAATCCTTAGGGTTTGATATTATCCCTAATTTAGCTTAGTTTTCACCTATTCTGAGGGTAATGATTCCATGATCTTGTATGAATGTTGAGTTGGTTTTGAAAATGCATTTTCCATAAGTGGGACCCATATAAGGTTTTGATGTCATTTTAAGGCCCAAAGCACAATGGTGTAATATGTGTATCAATATTTTTGTCTTGATGAGTAAAAAGTATTTTTGATAGCTTCGCATCTTGAGGAGGCTTCTCGAAAAAAAGTGGTAGTTTACAGTTTGTTGAGCTTTCTTCAGCGATGAGGTAGTCTAGGTTTATACCTTGTTAGATTGAGCTATTTCATAGTATGTTTATGATATCTTGTTTGAAATGGGATGCGTTTTGGGTGTTGGATTGATGAAATGCAAGACTTAGGGTTAGTTGGACGTTTAGGTTAATTTGAAACTATAATTTTGAAACACTTAGCTTGTTCCTTATACCTTAAGTGAATTAGGCTTCATTTCTCATGCTTGTCATAAGATTGCCTTAGATCCCTCAATTTAGATGAAAATGCTTTAGTTACTCATGTTTAGCGTAAGTTTGGCCTTACTTGCTTACACCTATGAAGTCTGCCTTAGTTTTTATTTAGCTTAGCTAATGTATTTGGGAATAATATTTATTTTAGGTCTAATTGTGGCTTGTTATACATCTAAAAGTAGATTCAGATACCTTTAACCTAACCCAGGCAGATTTTTTCTAAAATGGAACTTGAGGATTAGAAGTGCACTCTTAATAAAGTATAGGCAATGGCACATGTTAGTTTTGTAAACCTTTATGCTAGTTAGACTCTTGGAAATGTGTATTGAGGTACAACAATAACAACAAGAACAAAAAACCCAGTGTATTCCCATAAAGTGGGGTCTGGTATGTATTGAGGTAACATTGAGAATATTGGTACTTGATGGTTATGTTGATTGATGTGAGGGTTGAAGCCTATTGACTATGCTATTATTTATGCATATTGATGATTCTATTTATGATATAGATTATATATATTTATCCATTTCGAGTCCAGAAGATGATTATGTTGATGATTATATATACCCGGTTCGAGTTTGGAGGATGACTATAACACTATTAATTATATTTACTGATTTGAGTTTAGCTATTGATTATTTATAGGTTTAAGTCTGGCTATTGATTATATTTATCAGTTCGAGTTTGTATATGCATATTCTAATATGATGATATATTTTTAATGATTGATGATATCAAGATATGAGATTGAAGGTAACAATTTGGCTAAGTTGGAAAATGAGGAAATGGTTATAATGTGGTATGGCATAAATGGACTGAAGTAATTAAATAGATTAGTTAGTAAGTGATAATTAGCTAATAACTAGTGATTAGTGAGCAACAATGATAAGGTTATTAAATGATGGTAACATTATGGCATATGGGTAAATGGTGGAATGATGGTTAAATGACAATGAATATTAGTTATAATGTTGGTTGATCGCTTTATTCTTCTCTTGGGTGTACTCTCTAGTTGTATGAGAGATTGTAATGAGTCCTTTACTTTCTTGTACCAATTGTCCTATGGGAGACAATTTGTAGTTTGTGATTGCTTGTGTGATATTATGTTATGTTATGTTATTATTCTTATTATTTACATATTTCTCACAACGGTATGGAGGTGATTCAGGTTTATATTTTGTACCTTGAATTAGTTATATTATCTTGCATTTTATTATACTTATATCGTGATTTAGCTCAGTCGGTCGATGATACCTACTGAGTACCCATTGTTTTGGTACTCATCTATACTTTTGTACCTTTTTAGTGCAGATTGGAGTACTAGCTTTCACCGTTGATCGTTGTTCATACGTGATTGATTTTTGAAGATAGGGTGAACTCTTAGAGTTTAAGTTGCCCATTTCCCTCTATTTTTATTTTTAGTCTTTTGTTTTGAGATAGATGTATTTACCATTCTAGACTTTGAGTTGTATTAATACTATTAGATGCTCTTATACTAACTTTACCAGGCCATACAATTGGTATCTGATGGTGCATAGTCTACTAATCAGACTGGTACTGAGGTAGGGGCGCAACCTCTAGCTATGGCTCCCTGAGTTAAGGTTTCTTCTGCATTGGTAGTTACTCAGTCGATAGTTGCTCAGCAGTGGTTGATTAACCTGCTATGTCTTTAGAGGAGCAGAAGATGTTGGTTAGATTCTTGAGAGTGGCTCCACCTAAGTTTTCTGGTATAATGGGAGAGATGCATATGATTTCTTGTGATGATAGGCTCTGTCATTTGGGCCTTGTTTAGACCCATGGTATGGATTACACCATATTTCAGTTGGATTTGGCTACTCGACATTGGTGGAGAGGTTTTATGGATTCTAGACCAGCTGGATCTTTTTCTATCATGGACTCAGTTCTCTGAGATATTCATGGAGAAGTATATGCCTCACAGCCTTAGGGATTGTCTGAGAGATCAGTTCACTAAATTGGAGCAGGACTCTATGACAGTTGCATAGTATGAGGCTCATTTTCAGAAGTTGGCTAGGTATGCGACTTATATTCTGGATTTTGAGTATGAGAGAGTTTGTTGCTTTGTTAGAGGGTTGAGACTTCCCATTCATATGTCTACTTAGAGTTTGGTTGCTGTGGGTAGGCCTTTTGCTAAGGTTTTGGATCACGCTAGGGTGATAAAGGTGATGTATCGTGAGGCCTAAAGTGGAAACAATAAGAGGACTAGATATCAATACAATTTTAGTGAGAGCTATAGTGGTTCCTAATTTAGAGGTAGTAGTTCTGATGGTGGTATTCTCCATGTCCATCCTCTAAGCCAGTCAGCCTAGTCAATTAGTTTAGGCAGCTCTTCAGATTATTAACGCAGGTCAGTTTAGTGCTAGTGATCGCCCTGATCAGGTTGGCGGTCAGTCTTCAAGGGGTTCATCTTTTGGTCATTCTTGTAGTTGTGGTTACTCCAGGTTAGCTGAATTTATTGGTTCTTGTCCAGCTCTGGGTTTATGTTATGTTGTGGGGGTCTTGGTTACTATTATCGAGAGTGCCTTCTTTGTAGGGTGATTGTTACTTCAGCTCAGAGTTTATCTTTTATTAGAGCAATTCACCCCTCATCTAGAGGTGGTTCTCATGGTCGCAGGGGTAGTTTCCAGGGTTCTCAAGGAGGTTCACAGACAAGAAGGACAAGAAGTTGGTCAGGTGCCCAGCCAGGTGGCACGCGTGGTCAGTTTATGCAGTACTTGCTAGGCTTGAGGCTGAGAATTTGAATTCTATTATTACGGGTATGATTTTTGTGTACCGCTAGTGGACCCTTTCTTTGTTTGATTTGGGATCCACTAATTCTTATATATCTGCTTATTATGCACCACAGTTGGAGTTGTCTTATGACTTATTATCTGTGCCATTGTGCGTATCTACTCCGTGGGTGATTCTTTTAAAGTAGATCAAGTTTTCAGATCATGTGTTATGACTGTTAGAGATGTTGCTACTTATGCTGATCTTATTATTCTGGATATGGTGGATTTTGATGTGATTCTGGGTATGGACTAGTTATCCAACTATCATACGATCATGGATTATTTTGTCAAGACCGTTACCTTAGCCATGCATGATGTACCCCAGTCATGTGGCAGGGAACGGTTAACCGTAAACCAATCGAGATTATTTCTTATGTTTGTGCTAGGAGGCTTATTTCGAGGTTTTGTGAGTGTTATGTTGATTATATTTGTTATACTAGTATGGAGAGTCCGTCGCTTGACTCTGTTCCTGTTGTTTGTGAGTTTCTTGATGTGTTCCCCATGGACCTGCTTGGTATTCCCCCATCCGTGAGATTGAGTTTGCTACTGACCTCGATCCTAGCACCCAATCTATTTCTATGGCATCTTATCGTATGGCTCCTGCTGAGCTTAAGGAACTGAATTCTCAACTTTAGGATCTTCTTGGCAAGGGTATTAAACCAAGTGTATCCCCTTGGGGAGCTCTTGTATTATTTGTGAAGAAGAAAGATGGCTCCATGCGTATATATATTGATTATAGACAGCTTAATAAGGTGACAATGAAGAACTGTTATCCTATGCCTGGTATTGATGATTTGTTTGACCAACTTCAGGGTTTTCTAAGATTGATTCGAGATCTGGTTACCATCAGTTGAGAATTGATGTGCAATGGATTATAGCACTTTTGATGCTTAAAACTAAGAAAATATGCTAGTTTTTTTGGTTGTTTTGTGAGATATGATGTGTTTTTTCTATGTTTTATAGAAAATCAGGTTTGGATGCTAAACTAAAGTAAAAAATGAAAATTGAAGATTTTGGCTACTTACTGAGGAAATTTTGGGCCTATGTGCCACTTAATTGGCATAGATGACCTAAGTAGGTGTCAGAACTTGAAGTCCAGATGTTCAGAAGCAGGAAAAGAAGACTCTGTCACTTACTAAGGACCACATCTGGTCCATATGTAGTACATACGGTCCGTAGGTAGCCTTAGTAAATGCCAAAGGGTCAAGTCCATAGAGCTTCAGGAGCTGTGAAAGAGGTCTTTCACTTACTAAGGACCACATATGGTCCGTATGTAGTACATACGATCTGCAGGTGGCCTCCGACCTCGATTTTCCTTTTTTTGGGTTTAGATATTTAGGGTTTCCTTGTATCCTACAAATACCCTTTTAACATTTTCTAGTTAGAGGATACACTCTCAACACTTACAAACATATATTCAATTCTAAGATTTGATTTTGATCTTGGGATTACTTTGTTCTTGATTTTGATTTATAATTTAGCTGTTGACTTTGGGTTTTACTTGTTGATCATTGTGATATCTTTTAATGTTTTTCATTATGAATTCTATTGACTGTTTCACAAGCATGACCGGATAAAGACCTTAGCCAGGGTTATAGGAACCCTTGTATATTGTCGAAGTAGGGGAAGTGCTAAGTTGTTTTGAACCAGTATCTTTGTATGTATTGTATTATCTTCGATTTGATAGATGTCTTTGTGGTTGAAAAGGGTAAGATACCACCTAGAATATCACTACTTACTCCACGAGAGTAGTAGTGACTGGGAAAAGATAATTGCAGCAGCTGTTTGAAGATTAATTATTGATCAAGGCTAATCAGTTTGTCTATGTAAGATGGTTATCTATTATCTAATAACTTGAGATTTAAAAGGTAATAATTAACTTGGATCTAGGATAATATTTAGTTATGAGACATCCAAAGACTTAAAAGGCAAAGGATAAAATTCATCAATAAGTCCACAAGACAGTTGATGGTACATAACTTATCAAATTATGGATGCAAGGTACTGGGTTGGTTCAATCAAGGACAATAAGCCTACTGAGTTGAGAAGCCAGGGGGAACACAATCCTTGTGTTCTTCACTGACTTATTACAACCAAAATAGTGATTTGCTACTTGTTTGAGAGTACAACAACAAACCCCTTATTTACTTTCAGTTCTGCCTATTGAGTTCAGCAAATTAGAGATACAAATCCGCATCTTCCCTATGGGGTTGATCCCAACCTAGTTGGGTTACTTTACTTGGCAATGACCACTTTATTCTTTAGTTGGAGGTGTAGTTTGGGCATTGATCAAAATTTTGATGTTGTTGCTGGGGAAGACAATGCGAGTGTTGATTTACGTTTATTGGAGTTTTTGGGTCTTTATTTTTCTGTTCTTTATTGGGTATACGCTGGTGTATGTCTATCCCCGGGAGTCAAGGAAATTCCTTACTCCCACTGATTCCTAATTCAAAGAGATTTTTACAGTTTAATCGTACGATGACTGAACCAGTACATGCAGACCATTTTAAAGGGGTTCGAGATAATCCTAATGTGGTTCCTCCCTCTATTCTAGGTGATCTAAAGAACATTTCTAATAGTCAAATGAAGTAGATGTTAGAAGATGCTGCTAACCAGAGAAGGGACAAGGAGGCCCAGTTAGCTCAGCAGGCAGAGTTAGCCAGGCCAAGATCGGTAGTTTATCATCGAGGAGCAATCAACGATAATTGATATAGAGTTTGAGGTGGTCAAGTTCAAGTGATCCCAGTATTCGAGTAATTCCATCCGTATGATAATAAGGAGGATATGGGATACGTTAAGCCGACTTAAATAAGAGGTATTATTCTTCCTACACTACCCCCAATGTGAAATTTGACATAACCAGTGCCATGATTCAGCTTCTGAATTTGAAAGATGTATTTTTGGGCTCGACTACAGATGATGCAAATATGCATCTTATCTAAATTTGTTGGGATTTAACTTCTTATACTATTCTGGGGGTAGACCAGGAGGAGATCAGATTGAGTTTGTTCCCCTTCTCATAGTCTGAAGAAGCTTCTTTGTGGTTAGGGGAACTTCTGGGAGAATCTATTACAAATTGGAATGAGTTTCCCAAGCAATTCTTAAATCGTTTCTTTCCATTGTCTAGGATGTTGCAACTTAAAGATGAGATATATAATTTCAGACATCTTCATTCGGAGTCGATATATGAGGCTTAGTTCTAGCTTATGAAGAAGCTGATCATGGTGCCTAATTATTGTATTTCAGGGACGAGCTTATTAGAGATATTATATAAAGCCCTAAACATCAGTTCCTGAGTCATGAAAGATACAATCACTGGAGGAACATTCATGATATTGTGTTGGAAAACAACTTTTAAGGTTCTAGACCTACTAATCGAGGGTGGCATACTTAGGAGGCTGAGAGAGGTGATGGAACTTATTCCATTGGAGATTTCGATGACCATAGATCAATGGATGATTTCGTGGCACAAGAGATTGCGTAGATGAGGACTGATATTAGGTTGCTTGCCAAGAAGACAGTGAACTCCAAGAAAGTAAATGCAGTTGGTGCATAGGGTTCAGCCTCCAGAGCTTATGAGTCTGGCTTAGAGGAGAAGGCTAAGTATCTTCATTGCAAATTAGTAGGTTTCTGATCTAAAGTGCAAGGAAACCAAGGTCAAAACTATTATAGAGATAGATACAGAGATCACATTAGGGAGCATGATAGTGACTGGATATGGAAAAATAACTACAAAGATAAGGGAGACAGGTATATTCCATCGGGCAGTCGTGATACCGAATTAAGAATGGGGGAAATTTTTACCAAATTGATAAAGGGACAAAAAAGTCAGGAGGATAGACTTAAGGAGATCAAGTCTAATATCTCAGGTTTGACCTAAAAGTTTGAGTCTTATGCACCTGCTATCGAACAGCTAGAGCACCAGTTTAGGCAGATGTCGGCTACTTTAAATTATTGACAAGTAGGTACCCTTCTGAGTAACATGGTTCAAAGTCCAAATAATTAGGGTCACTGTCTTGCTATCACCACTTGGAGTGGTATAACTACTGTTGATCCCCTATTACCTACTATTAAGGTGCCAAAGAATGATAGTACTATGGTAGATAAGACATCTGTTGTAGTGTAATACAAAGAGACAAGTGGTGATGCTAGTGTCGGTGAGGATAAATGTAAGTCCAAGGTAGATAAACCCGTAGTCAACCAAATTCCACGATAAACCCCATCTTTTCCTTAAAGACTAAAATAGAAAAAAGAGGAAGGAAAGTTCAAAAGATTCATTAAGATGCTAAAAGATCTGAGTTTGAACATTCCTCTCCTTGAGGCGTTGGAGCAGATACCTAGATATATAATGAAAGAAATGGTGACAAAGAAGCGAGCAAATAGTTTTGAAGACATTGGTGGATTGCATCATTATAGAGCGCTACTTTTAATCTTTGGCCCAGAAAAAGGGTGATCTAGATGAGTTCATAATCCCATGTACTACAAGGACATCCAGATTTTCTAGAGCATTATGGGACTTGGGAGCCAACATCAATTTGATGCCATTTACTATGTTCAAGCATTTGGGCTTAATCCCTCCAGAGCTGAGTACTATGTGGTTATTGATGGCTGGCCGCACAGTAAAAAAACCCATGGGCATTTCATTTGACGTGTTGGTAAAAGTTGATAACTTTATTTTCCAGCTGACTTGGTCATCTTGGATTATGAGGTAGACTTTGACATGCCCATCAAATTAGGAAGACCGTTCATGGCCATGGGTAGAGCGATGGTTGATATGGAAAAGGGGGAGCTCAAGTTCAGAGTCAATAATGAAGAAGTCACCTTCAACGTCCGACAAACTATGAGGCAGCCTACCAACATAAGGGTAGTGTCAGTTATTTATTGTATTGATGACCTAAGAGGGTGTTATTTTGGGTACCTTGATTAATCTGCGTAGTCAAGGTACCCACATTATGCTGCAATGTTCAATCAAGCACTGCGTGGGAGGCAACCCATGGGCTTATTGGTGACGTCTGAATAGCCAACATAGCCAAGTCGTATCATGACATTAAATCAAACGTTGGGTGGGAGGCAACTCACTATTTTAGTGTTCACGTTTGTTTTTCTCTTTTTTTAGGTAAATAGAATAAGGAATGGCTCGGAATGCGATAAAATTTGCTCAATTCATAATCTTCCTAGTAAGGGGACTTTGTTACCAGCTCACAAAGGTCATAAGTCTCACGTGGGCCAGGTAAGTTGCATATTAACTGAAAAGATGGAATTTTGAGTATTTTTGGGGGGAATCTCTGGACTTTAACGTACGAAATTACTTACAGGGCCATGACTACTACTTACGTCCTCATTAGTATCCAAGTAAGTACAATAATATAATCTCCAGAGAGTAGGAAATTTGTCCAAAAAGTAGGGCCCACCTACAATGGACACCTACGGACCGTAGGTACCACGTACAACCCGTAGGTGGCTGCTGTAAATGGGCAGTTTTGGGCCCAAAATTTGTGTAAAGATTTGGGTCCACTTCAGCCTATATTAACCCTAAACCAACCCCCCAATCGCTATTTAAGCCCTCTTAATCCATTTTAAACTTATAAAACCTCAAAATTCCCTCTCCCCACTTAAAATTCAAACTACCCCACTTTCCTATACTTGAGTAAAGGCTAAAAGGGTACTTGTTCTTGGTACCAACTTTTTCAAAAGAACTAAGTACGTGTTCAAGATTTGATTTTACTTCACTCTTTCATAGTTCACTTCTAGTTCTTTGAGTAAAAGGTGATATTCTTAGCTCCTAATAGTAGTATCTTGTGATAAACATGAAATAAGTAAGATGGTATGTTTATTTGCATGCAAAATATGTAGAAACCATCATGATTGTCTTTTGGTGCCTTGAATTAGCCTAAAAACTTAATGTGGGACATTGTTCTCTAATTAAACCTTAAGATTATGCCCTAAATGGAAGTTGAGTTTTAAAAGGTAAAAGAATACCAAAAGTCCTGAATGCTAAATTGTATTGAAAATTTGATTCTAGTTGAATGTGTGTATATTGGACCTGTTGGAACTGATTTTAAGTTCTAGGAATGCCAAAAATGAGGAAAAATCTCAAAGTTTTTGAATTTTGAATTTTTCTTCAACTTTTGCAGCCTCTCACTATATTTTAGATGCTAACACTTATTTTTTTAGGTACACATGGCATCCAAGGCTTCGAAGAAGAAGGTTGCATGTTCTAGACGATGAGATGAATCTCCCAAGAGCAGTATCTTGAAGGAGATATACCCAGTTACCCAGACCAGAGCAGCCCCAATGAAGGTGACACAATCAGTGACTAAGGGCCAGAATCATGCTGTAGCTGAGGCCATTATTATGGCCAAATTGTATGTACCATTTGTAGAGAAATCATAGTCGGGCAAATGACCTATTTTCACTCTGCCTAGGACCCAGACTGAGGCTATCCAGTTCTTATCTAATGGGAGGATAAAGTCAGATAGGAGATAACCACCACATTCTTCCTAGCCTATTAAGGGTGGTGATGATGATTATAAGGACACAAATGATGACAAGTAGTAGGAAAAGTTAAATCTAGCACTAGATATAGATGCACAGGACCCCCAATCTGAGAAGGGGTCCTAGGATGAGTCAGATGTAATAAACGAGGAGTAGTATTGCTAGTGCCCCAGTCTGAAGAGGGCACCATAGTTCAGGAGGTGCCATCAGTTGTACCCCAGTCTGAGGAGGGTATAAACAAATCATCACACCAGGTGCCAACTCCTGAATTAGAGGCACCAACTCAACATGGTCAGATGTTCGAGCCCACACATGTCTCAGCAGAACCTATTGATGAGGTAAAACCGAGATGATATGTAGCGAGGATTTGGGTTCTAGATGAGAAAGATAATTTTATTACCAAAATTGGCCAGCCCAAGAGGGATATCTATGATGAGAGATGGATTGAATTTTTTGGGTTGGCTGGAGCACTATTGTTACAGGCTATATTTGATAGGTGTTAGTTGGGGTGGATGACTCGACCCCTAGGTTCATATAACCCAACATTAATACGGGAATTCTATTCCTCATACCATGCCATAGTAGATTTGACTACACCTAAATGTAGGGGTATTTTAAGGCATACTGAGTATCCCCAGCTTGAGCAGACACTTGTGAGAAGGGTAATATGGTAGACATTTCAGAGGCAGCTATCCACTGAGTTCTATTCATGCCAGATTATATTACTCTAGCATTTACTATTGAGTGTGACTATAGATTAAGAGTTGCATGAGACAAATACGTTATGCATGATGCTGAGAACAAAAGAGAGAGAGAGAGTTGAGATGGTAAGATAGATCACCAACTATATTTCACTTCTTGGTGATGATAACCCTTATATAGAGGGGTAGGGTATGATTAAGAGGGCGACACTGACTTTTACCATAAAGTTTTGGTGTTTGATTGCTCGATATAGATTATGTTTGACTGTTATGGACAATGTATTAACTTTAAATAGAGTTGCACTGACTGTGAGTGTGATGGATGGATATGATATTGACTTTGCAACTATTATTTGGCATGAGCTTCATGACAGAGCTTTTGGTGGGATAACGACTTTGCAATTATCATGTCTTGTCTAGAGGATATGTGATGAGATTGGCGTGCCAGAGGTACCCAGTTTTGATGAGAGAGTTGAGGTGACGATGATGGCACAGACTAAAATGATGATGGATCTGACATACTCAAACCTTTCCAAGACACTCCGTGCGCCCACTACTGTGCCTTTAGCCTAGTTTGAGGGCCTATCAATTCCTACAATGCCTATAATACATAGAGATATTACGTAGGAGTTAGTATGGAGTTTGAGATGAGGGAGCAGAGAGAGGCCCCTTGAGTTGAGTACACAGGGTGAGGGGACCCCAACTACCTCTACATTAGCCCCGACTTTTATTCAGAGTCGGTGGGTGCATCTTCATTGCCCCTTTGCCCATCCACTTAATTGTTGTAACAAGTATGATGTTAGTTTTATGTGAATTTTTATAGAGCTTAGTGGATAGTTAGAGTGTTACCAACATGTGACTAGAATGTTGAGGCTGAGGTGGCGACGTTGTATGGACAGATTTGGCCATGGGTTTGGATTACACTAGAGATGTTTGAGGCTAGATTGGAGTCTGTACACTAGGTTGCTATGTTAGAGCTACGAGCTGAGTTGTATGCACACATTAATGATTTTGAAGGCCGAGTATTGGCCCGATTCAGCAGCATAAAGATGCCAGATCTAGGAGATATTAGGGAGGAGATGTATGCAATTTGAGTGGCAATACTCTCTCTCACTGAGAGCTAGATGTTAGCCATCCCTCCAATTATGCCTTTATTTGTTCAAATGGTACCTCTGTATGGGTCCAGATGGTTTAATTTATTTGTGAAATATGATGAGGTAGTTCCCGTAGTTGGGACCAAGAGAGGCCGAGAGGGGGACTCATAAGATCTCAGTATTCAATAGGACCAAGCCCTGAAATGGGCCAGGCATGATTCGTAGGAGACTATAGTCACTGATAAGTAGATGCATGTCGAGTTAGCTGTGGGTGTATCTTCTAGTAGTATACCACCTCCACCTCCGCTACTCCAGATACTCTCATCTGAGGGTGATCATGACACGAATGCCTAGTGCATCCCAGGTAAGTCCTCAATCCCCTGCTTTATATTATTTACATGCATTGGGGATAGTGTACAATTTTTAGTTGGGGATGACGTATACCATAGCCGTCATAGGTTTTTATTTCCGTGCTTCTTTTACTATCTGTCAAGGTATGGTTGTAGAACCGACATGTCTAGGTTAAAATTTATGTCATATTGTGTTTTATTTTGTATTGCATTATCATTGTGTAATTTGCAGATTTTTGGGTATCTAGGGTAGTTTTCATGTTCTTTTGTGTTGATTTTGAGAAAAAAATAATACCTCTCTAAAATTTTATGTTAGAACTGTGTGAATGTATATATGTGTGACCATTGAGGTTCCTGTTATGGCATTAGAATTAGGGACATGATAATCATAGCTAACTTGTGCATGAACTGAATAGGTAGTAGCTTTTGACGTATGCCATGTGTGAGTGAGACTCTACCAGTTTTGTTTGTGTGTTAAATCAAAAACTTGCCTAATTAGTCTTGCCTAGGTTGTAGGATAGTCGGTTAGGAAAGGATCATAGGTCATTTTTGATATAAGTCCACTTTTAGCCTAAATGACCTTCTGAATGTAAAGTAGTATCCCTTGATCCCATTTTTGAGCCTTGTAGCATGTTTCTTCAATTTTACCTTTCACCTTACCATTTGTGTTACAATGAACATATTTTGTCCCAAGTCATCCTTGGACATTATGCACTTCAACTCAGGCAAATTGCCTAAGTTTAGGGTAGCTATCATAGGGGTGCATAATGTAAAGCGAGTTTGAAGAAAGGTTAAATAAGAGAAAAGAAAGTAGGGCTGGGTGTGGTACCAAAACCAAAATAAAAAAGAAAAAAATTGAGAAAAATAAAAATAAAATAAAAAGAGAAAAGAATACAAGAATCCACACCCAACCTGAATGTGCAATAAAAGAATAAAAAGAGAGAAATAAGGGTGGAATAAAAAGAAAATTCATTAAAGTGTGGACCCTAAAGTTAGTGTATTGCCAAGGAGGCTTAGTCATTTGATATATCCATATGTACCATAACAGCCCCCAAGCCTACATTATAAGCCAAGTAAAGTTCTATAGTGATCCTAACTTAACTATCTAAAAACTTAGGTAAAGAAATTAAGGGCAATCCTATGGTATTTTATGCACATTGGTGAAACTTCTTTTTTTTAGAGTGAGTGTCACTTGACTATCTCCTCATTTATATGCATTATTCTATATGAGTAAGTGGGACTTCTTTGTTGTAAAGGCACATGGGTTATATTGCTAGCTGTTTACTTGTTTGGGTAGTATGACTTATATATATGCATAGTTGTCTATTGCTAATGTAATTTCCATATCTTGATTCCTTTGTGTGACAATGTTGTGCTTTATTATTACACATAGTTGGTTTTAAAGTGTTGATCTAGGAGGGAGGTAATGTGTTTGAGCTTAAAGTGATGGTTGACAGCCTTGGATAGCTTAGTACTCCTAATTAAGTGTTGTGTTTTCATTTTGTTTTGTTGTGTTTCTTGAGGACATGCAAATGTTCTAAGTTGAGGGTGTTGATATGCTATGGATTATAGCACTTTTGATATTTAAAACTATGAAAATATGTATGTTTCTTAGCCTGTTTTGTGAGATATGATGTATTTTGGGTATGTTTTAGAGGAAATTCAGTTTTGGATGCGAAACTGAAGAAAAAGATGAAAATTGAAGATTTTTCTCAAGGTAATTCTGGATATATGTGCTAGTTATCAGGTGTAGGTGACCTATGTAGGTGTCAGAACTTGAAGTATAGAGCTCAGAAGTAAGAAAAAAAAGACTCTTTCATTTACTAAGAAGCACATACGATTTGTATGTAGTACATACAGCATAGGTGGCTTTAGTAAGTGCTAGAGGGTCAAGTCTAGAGAGCTTTAGGAGTTGTGTAGGAGGTGTGTCACTTACTAAGGACCACATATGGTCTGTAGGTGGCCTAAGTAAGTGTATACCGGCCTCATTATGATTTTTAGGGTTTCCTTGTATCCTATAAATACCTTTTTGATGTTTTGTAGTTAGAGGACACATTCTTGACACTTACAAACATATATTCAATTCTAAGATTCAATTTTGATCTTGGGATTACTTTGTTCTTGATTTTGGTTTATAATTTAGTTTTTGACTTTGGGTTTTTCTTGTTGATCATTGTGAGATTGTTTAGTGTTTTGGTAATGCCCTGGGAATACCCCCGGACGTCACACGGTGCTTAGGACTACAAATAGCCCCAAGCTAACCCGTAATATCTATTCAACTTAGAACTCACTTGAAAAGGGATGGACTAACATATATAGAAATTGAAAGTAAACAATTCCATATCTTAATGTTAATCTTTAACTTTGCAAACGTTAAACAAACTATTGAAACATACACAGTCAGACAAGTCACCACTGCTAACTAGAGAGCCAATGGGATAGACCCCAGCTGACTCGAACATGAGTGGAAATCAAAAATCTAAAATAATTTTCAACCATAATCATGGGTCTGATAAACTAGGTCATCAAACTGTTAGGACTCACCAATAGTCGAGAAGCAGGAGATGATGCCCGTGATCAATCGTGCTACTAGAAATGAGCACCAGAACCTACATTGTAAGAAAATGTAGCACATAGATATATATATGAGTTAGTACCTCTGGAATGTACTGAGTATGTGGGGGTGAATGCATAGGTAAAATAAGAATTGAATATATATGTATTTACTTTCAAATAATACATGCTAAGCATAAATGGATCACCTTAGACTTGAGTAACAATAAAGACTGCGAAATAATAAAACATAGATAATGAAGCATATGAATAAGCTTAGCGAGCCATAACACTTAGTTTCTAAAATATTTACTTTTAATCTTTCTTATGGGAGATTCTTATGACTGACATAAATCACGTGAGCTAACATGGAGTCTAACATCTTACCCATATTGAGGAGAACTGTTCTATGCTTGCCATCGAAATAGAACCTTAAATAGTTTTCAGGAATTTTGGATACGCTTATCCGCATTCCATTCTTTGTTCTAAATACCACTCCCAGAATATATATATGCTCATAATTAAGAAATCTACCTTAAAATAGCATAAGGGTTTGCAAAATGAAAACCATTATGCTTCTCTTTACTTAAAATCATAATAAAGATGAACACTTGTGGATTTCAAGTCATATCTTTAAATCAAAAGACCAATCTTTCTTGAATCATGCTATATTGTATATGAATGGAACTTTAAAAGCTTAAACTTTCTTGTAAACTTAATGACTCTTTTTAAATCTTGAAACTCATACTTTCATAGCACTTATAACAAAATATCAGGCTCGACACCCACATAGAAATCTTTCATCAGAATCCACATCAAAGTAATGAAATTCAAATCACAACATCAAATCTTAGAGTTCAAAACATGAATAGAGGTAACCTTTATGCATCTTTATCCCTTTTAAATCACAAGATAAGGTTATGCTTCAATATGTGAAGAGCTTGGGGAATGACCCCTAATGTAAAACATGTAATTTCAATCTCAAAAATAATGTTTTTTGGGCACAAGTATGGAAGATTAACCTTGTTCAAAACCCCAGATACCTTAAATTGCTTGACTTGTGAAGAGGACTTGAACTTTGAGGCTTGAGAGATGTCTTGGTGAGAGAAACCCCAATCTTATTTTTCTTGAAGATGGAAGGATAAAAGATGTTGTTAATTGACTTAAAGAGTGAGGAAAATAATTCGTCTCTTAGGTATAGGTCATGGGTTGGGAGTTATAAGTAGGGAAAAGACTAAAAAGCCCCTTAACTGAACTTATAGAAATTGACCGCCGGTTGACACGAGTCTATCTTATGACTCATTAGATGAGGGTAAGAGTTAGCCTCATGACTCGTAAGATTGTTATGGATAAATATGGTATTAACTAGTCAACATACGAGTCTAAACTTACAATTCATAATATCTCAATATGACTTGTAGCCCACCATTTGTAACTTGGGCAGAAACTTAGAGAACCTAGGCTACTGACGTTGCGAATTCTCTTCATACGACTAATAACTTCCAATGAAGACTCCTCGGGTTAAGTCATAAGTTGAACATACTTAAATCACCCATGCTGCCACAGTTACGACTCACATCTAACAGCTTGTAAGATATCTATACGACTTGAGGTAATGAGTCATATATTTCACAGTGATCTTGAAATGCGGGGTATTGCAATATATCCCCCTTGGAAACATTCAACCTATAATGTGATTTTTCTAGGATTTGGATTCGGAAAAGAATCAGCCCCTCTATACCAAATTTACAACCAAGCTTTATATCTATCACAAGTATCCCATTACTTACAATATATGACATGACTCAAAAATACTTAAACGGACTTAAAGAGAAAGGTTTTTTTGGCTAAAATTAACTATTTACCTTTGGTAGGAACTGGATTGGAAGAAAATAGATGAGAATACTTGATCTTCATATCCACTTCAATTTCTGAAATGACCCCTTCAGCCAACTGGTTCCTGAAAGAACCTTTACTGATGCTACATCTTTATTCCTTAGCCTTCGGACCTGTCTACTAAGTATCTCAATAGAAGTCTCCCCCTATGTCAAGTTATCTTTGACCCCAATACTCTCTAGGGGAATTACTAAGGACGGATTTCGAATGCACTTCTTAAGCATCGAAATATGGAACACTGGGTGAATCGTAGCTAACTTTGGAAGAAGGTTCAATTTGTAAGTAACCTCTCCTACCCACTTCACTATATCCTATGGAAAAATAAGTCAGGGACTCAACTTTTCCTTCTTTCCAAATGTCATAATTCCCTTCTCAGGCGACACCATCAAGAATACCCAATCACCTACTTCAAACTTGAGCTCTCTCTTTTTTACATCAACATATGATTTTTGATGACTATGAGTAGTTTTTAATCTCTCATGAATCAACTGAAACTTTTCCATAGCTTCAAGAATAGAATTTGGCCAAATCATCGCCGCTTCACCAACTTTAAACTATCCTATGGGTGATCTGCACCTACACCTTTATAATGCTTCAAATGGAGCCATCTGAATGCTAGCGTGATAACTATTATTATAAGAGAACTTAATCAAAGGTAGATGGTAATCCCAACTTTCTTTAAAGTATAAAACATACACCCTCAGCATCTCCTCATTGTCTGAATTATGCGTTCAGCCTAACCATCGGTCTGTGAATGAAAAGTTGTACTAAGCTTAATATTTATACCAAGGCCCTCCTGAAAAGATTGCCAAAATTATGAAGTAAATTGCGTGCCTCTATCTGAAATGATGGGCAAAGGTATCTCGTGAAGCCTTACTAACTTGCAATGTCAGCAATTGCATTGGCCTTACTCAGATGATAGAATGCAATTATGTCATAATCCTTCAATAACTCTAACCACCTTCTCTAATAAAGATTTAGCTATAGTTGATAAAATACATACTGAAGACTCTTGTGGTCAGTAAAAACATTAACATGCACCCCATAGAGGTAATTCCTTCAAATTTTCAAGGCAAATACCATGGCTTCTAACTCTAAGTCATGAGTTGGGTAATTTTTTTCCAAATCCTTAAGTTGCCTAGAGGCATAAGCTATCACTTTCCCATTTTGCATCAATACACAACCTAACCAAACTATAGAAGTATCACAATACACCATAAATTTATCTACCACCCTTTGGCAAGGCTAACACTGGTGCTGAAGTCAATCTATCCTTCAACTCTTAAAAACTCTTCTCACACTTATCCGACCATATAGACTTCACTTTATTTGGGGTCAACTTAGTCAATGGTGCAGCTATAGAGGAGAACCCTTCAATAAATCTTTTATAATATTCGACCAAACCCAAAAAGCTTCTGATATCGAATCGAGTGATGGGTCTAGCCCAGTGCTTCACTATATTAGTATTCTGAGGATCTACATAAATACCAACCCCTAAAATGACATGCCCCAAGAAGGTAATAGATTCCAACCAAAATTCACATTTACCAAACTTTGCATATAATTAACGGTCCTTGAGGGTTTGCAACACTATTCTCAAATTTTCTGCATATCCCTCCTTACCCCTGGAATAAACCAGTATGTCATCTATAAAGACAATGACAAACATATCCAAGTACTGATTGAAGACCCTGTTCATCAAATCCATAAAGGCTGCAGGGGTATTTGTTAGTCCAATTGACATAACTAGAAACTCAAAATGGTTGTAACTTGTCAGGAAAGTTATTTTTGGAATGTGTTGTTCCCTGACTTTCAGCTGGTGGTATCCCGACTTAAGGTCAATCTTGGAAAACCACCGGGCACCCTGAGGCTAATCAAACAGATCATCAATTCTAGGAATGGGATATTTGTTCTTGATGGTAACCTTGTTTAGCTGTCTATAATCTATATACATTCTAAGAGTACCATTTTTTTTGTCCATGAATAAGACTGGAGCATCCCACGAAGAAACACTGGGTCTGATGAAACCTTTGTCTAATAGATCCTTAAGCTGCTTCTTTAACTCTTTAAGTTTGGATGAAACCATGTGACATGGAGGGATAGAGATAGGCTGAGTATCAAGAAGAAGATCAATACTGAATTCTATTTATTTGTATAGAGGTACCCCTAGCAGTCTTTGGAGGAAACCTTGAGAAAATCATTAACTACATGGACTGATTGAACTATCGAGGCTTCAGACTTGGTATTTTTTACTCAGACTAAATAGTAGAAACACCCTTTCGATATTAACTTCCTGGCCTTAAGATAAGAGATGAAACAACCTTTGGGAGACATAAAACTACCCTCTCACTCAAAAACTTCCTCACTAGTAAACTAAAACTTCACTATATGGGTGTGACAATCTATTAATTCATAGCATGAATGAAGCCAATCCATGTCTAGAATAACATCAAAATCTACTATCTCCAACTCTATTAGGTACGGCAGTATGATCTTATAAAGAATGGTAGTAGGAAATTCCCTATAGACTCACCTAGCAACAACTGACTCACCCACTGAGGTAGAAACGGAGAAGGGATTAAGGAGATTTTTAGGACCTACTCCAAAATTTTCCTCAACCAAGGGAGTTACATAAGAGATATTTGATCCCAAGTCTAACAATACATATACATCAAGGTGAAAGTCATGAAGCTTACCAGTGACAACATCTGAGAACTCTCTTGCTCCTTATGGGATGGTAGAGTATAAAGCTAATTCTAGCACTGATCGCCCTTGGTATTGGATGATGCACCCTATGGAGGAATTGGACGGCCTAGCTGAACTGCTGAATTAATAGCTTGAGTTTGAGGATGATCATCCCTACTTCCCTGCTTAGCATATGGACACTTTTTTATCTCGTGGCCCAACTTGACACAACTATAGGAACCCCTCTTTGCCCATGAAATACTCACCAGTATGGGTCCTTCCACACTTTGCATATGTCAGGTAACTGGGCCTCTTGACTACACTATTCTAAGACCTAGAATTTGTAGTCCTGCCACACTACTCCTTCCTGGTCCTAGGTGTAGGGGAACTGGATTAAGATAGCTCAGGCACTGATGAATGACCCTAAAATTGTGAATGGCTTCCCCCTCCAAACCTTTGGTTGACTATACTCAAACTGTCCAGTCCTAGCTCTCTTGTTTATTTTTCTCTTTCTTTCAACTTTTTTGCTTCAATATATTGAGCATGAGTCATCAACTGAGCAATATCCATATCCCTGATCAACATAGCTCCCCTATGCTCCTTGACCACTAAATTATACACCCTAGTAACAAACTTACTTATACGATATCTAGAGTCAAATAACAACTCCGAGGCATGTTTACCTAACTGAGTGAACTTAAGGCAGTAATCATCCACTGTCATTGACCCTGCCTCAGGTTAATGAACTCCTCCACTTTAGCCTCCCCTATTTCACAAAAAGAACATGTCCAAAAAAACATTGTGAAACACCTGCCAATACATAGAAGCTACATTATCACCCCTACCATCCATTCATATAGTGACCTAATCATATGCAACATCCTTTAGCCTATAGGATGCTAGATTTATACTCTTCTCTTTAGTAACATACATAATTTGAATAATCTTTCTCACCTCATCAATAAAGAGTTAAGGATCCTCATCCACCTTTGACCCATGGAACTCAAGTGGAATCATCCTCATAAAGTCCCAAATCTGGGATATAGCTAAATTACTATTTTTTTAAAGTGGGACTGTTGCTTGTTAGTTTCCCCGAACATTAGCTTTCACAGCTTGCGCCAATGCTTGAAAGATAACCCAAAATTTAGCATGAGATATATTCTTACTCAGAGGGTTTGCATGCAAGGGTGGTTGATCATCATTTCTGCATGGTTCGCTCGGCAATAAGGCATATACTGTCACGTAAAAACATGATTTAAGGCAGATATAGAGACAATTGTAAGCACAATATACGTAAAAAAAATGATGATTCCTAACTTGTTCCATAGCCTCTTGCTCATAAATGAGGTACACTTCACATTCATGATCAAGACTCTACATAACATGGCTTCTCTGACACCCTAGGACTCTTTAAAATCTTAGGCTCTAATACCAACTTTGTAACACCACGAGAGCACCCTTTGGGCATCACACGGTGCTTAGGACTATGAATAGCCCCAAGCTAACCCATAATAGCTATTCAACTTAGAACTCACCTTAAAAGGGATGAACTAACATATATAGAAACTAAAAGTAAACAATTCCATATCTTAATATAAATCTTTAACTTTGGAAACCTTAAACAAACTCTTGAACTAAAACATACACAGTATGATAAGCCTCTACTACTAACTAGCGAGCCACTGGGATAAACCCTAGTTGACCCAAATATAACTAGAAATTAAAGATCGAAAATAAATTTCAACCATAAACATGGGTTTGATAAACTAGGTCCTCAAACTATGAGGCTCACTAACAATTGGGATGTAAAAGAGAATGCCCGTGATCAATCGTGTTGCTGGAAACAATCACCAAAACCTATATTGTAAGACAATATAGCACATAGACATATGTGTGGGTCAGTACCTCTGGAATATAATGAATATGTAGGGGTGAATGGATAAGTAAAATAAGATTTGAATAAATATTTATGTACTTTCAAATAATGCATGCTAAGTGTAAATGGCTCACCACAGACTTGAGTAACAATAAAGACTGCAAAATCATAAAACATGGATAATAAAGCATATGAATAAGCTTAGTGATCCATAACACTTAGTTTCTAAATTTTTTACTTTTAGTCTTTCTTATGGGAGATTCTTGTAACCAACATAAGCCATGTGAGCTACCATGGAGTCCAACGGCTTACTTATATTAGGGAGAGTTGTTCTACTCTTTCCATTTTAGTAGAACCTTAACTTAAGTGATCACTATACTTCATACATATTGGAAAAAAAAGCTTAACCTATGGTGGCTCGTAGTTTTTAAGAATTTTGGATCCGCTTATTTACATTCCCTTATTGATATTAAATACCACTCCTAGAATATATATATGCTCATACTTAAGAAATTTACCTTAAAATAGCATAAGGGTTTGTAGAATGAAAACCAATTATGCTTCTCTTTACTTAAATCATAATCAGGATAAGCACTTGTGGCTTTCAAGTCTTATCTTTAGATCAACAAATCAAGCTTTCTTGAATCATGCTATAGTGTATATGAATGGAACTTTAAAAGCTTAAACTTTTTTGTAAACTTAATGCCTCTTCTTAAATATTGAAACTCATACTTTCTTTCATAGTACTTATAATTAAATATCAAGCTCAACAACCATATAGAAATCTTTCATCAGAATCCACATCAAAGTAATGAAATTCAAATCACAACATCAAATCTTAGAGTTCAAAACATGAATAGAAGTAACCTCTATGCATCTTTAGCTCTTTTAAATCAAGGGATAAGGTTATGCTTCAATATATGAGGACTTGGGGAATGATCCCAAATGTAAAACTTTAAAATTCAATCTCAAAAATCATGATTTTTAAGCACAAGGATGGAAGATTAACCTTGTTCAAAACACCAAATACCTGAAATTGGTTGACTTATGAAGAGGACTTAAACTCTGAGGCTTGAGAGATTTCTTGGTGAGAGAAAACCTAATATTGTTATTCTTAAAGATGGAAGGAGAAAAAATGTTTTTAATTAAAATAAAGAGTGAGGAAAATAATGCCTCTCTTGGGTATAGGTCGTGGCTTGAGAGTTATTATTTGGGAAAAGACTAAAAAGCTCCTTAACTGAACTTATAGAAATTGACCGGTAGTCATCATGAGTCAATATTATGACTCCTTAGATGAGGGTACGAGTTGGAATCATGGCTCATAAGCTTAGCAGGACAAAGATGTTATACACTGGTCAATATATGAGTCTAAACTTACGACTCATAATATCTCACTATGACTTGTATCCCTTCACTCATAACTTTGATAGAATCTTAGAGAACCTAGGCTACTGACCTTACTACTTCTCTTTATATGACTCATAACTTCCAATAATGATTTCTATGGACAATTCATAACTTGGACAGAACTTAAATCACCCCACGCTGTAATGGCTACTCACATGTTACAACTTGTAAGATATCTATACGACTTGAGGTAATGAGTCGTATGTTTTACAGTGATATTAAAATATGGGGTATTACAACTTTTCATTATGAACTCCATTGATCATTTCACAAGTATGAGCAGCTAATGCCTTTAGCTAGGGTTGTGGGAACCCTGACATATTAATAAAGTAAGAAAAGTGCAAAGTTATTCTAAACTAGTATCTTTGCATGTGTTGTATTATCTTTGGTCTGATAGATGTCTTAGCGGCTGCAAATAGTGATCCCGCCTAGAATATCACTACTACTACACAAGAGGAGTAGTGACTAAGAAAAGATAATTAGAACAATAATTTGAAGATTAACTATTGATCTAGGCTAATCAGTATCATCTTTGTAAGATGGTTATCTATCATCTAATAACTTGAGACTCAAAAGGTAATAATTAACTGGGATCTAGGATATGGGTTAGTAATATGACACCTTGAGACTCAAAAGGTAAATGATAAATCCATCAATAAGTCTACAAGATAGTTAATGGTAAATAACTTATTAGATTCTGCATGTAAGGTATTGGTTGGTTCAATAAAATACGATGAGCCTACTGAGTTAAGAATCAGGGGGAACATAATCCTAGTGTTCATCACCGAATTATTACAACCAAAGTTGAGATTTAATATTTGTTTGAGATTACAACAACAAACCCCTCATTTACTTTTAGTTCTGCCCGTTGAGTTTAGCAAACTAGAGATACAAATTTATGTCATCCCTATGGGTTCGACCCCAATAACAAATATTTTATCCTTTAGTTTGAGGTATAGTTTGGGTGTTGATCAAGTATTTGGGCTGAGGATATTCAAAAGACAGCTTTTAGGACTTGTTATAGTCATTATGAGTTCCTTGTGATGTCTTTTGGGTTGACTAATACCCTAACTACATTCATGAAAGTGATGAACTATGTATTCAGGCCTTATTTGAATTCCTTTATGATTGTGATGATTGACAACATCCTTGTGTATTCGAGGAGTAGAGAGGAGCATGCACAATATTCGAGGACCATGCTCTAGACTTTAAGAGATCATATGTTTTTTGCCAAGTTCTTTAAGTACGAGTTTTGGCTTGATTCGGTGACATTCGTTGGACATATGGTGTCTAAGGATGGTATTATGGTATACCCAACTAAGATTACAGTGATTTGTGATTGGGCTAGACCTATATCTCTGATTGAGTTCCGTAGCTTCATTAGTTTGGTTGGATATTTTAGATGATTCATCGAGGGTTTTGCTATAATTTCAGTGTCTATGACCAGATTTAATTAAAAGATGATTCCTTTCAGATGGTTCGAGGAGTGTGAGTTGAGCTTTGGAAATCATAAGGATTTTCTTACTTCAACTTTTATTTTAGCTCTTTTTATTGAGAGTGAGGTATTTACCATGTTTTGTGATGCTTCTGGTATTGGTTTGGGTTTGGGTTGTGTATTGATGTAGAAGGGCCATGTTATTGATTATGCTTTAAGATAGCTTAAGGTATACGACCGCAACTATCTCACTCATGATTTGGAGTTGGCAGTGGTAATTTTCACGCTTAAGATTTAGAGTCATTATCTTTATGGAGTGCATTGTGAGATTTTCATCGATCATCACAATCTTCAACATCTTATGACCTAGAGTAAGATAAATACTAGGCAGTATAGATAGATGGAGTTACTTAAGGATTATGATATTTCCATCTTGTATTATCTGGGGAAGGCAAATATGGTAGCAGATGCTTGAGTTGAAAGGCAGTGAGTATGTGTAACTTGGCTTGTATTTTAGTTTCTCAGAGGCTATTGGCATAGGATATTTAGTCCTTGTCAACCTTGATGTCTCTTCTTGATATTTTGGACCCTAGGAGGATTCTTGATAGTGTTGAGGTGAGATTTTCATTCTTTAAGTAGATTTAGGATCGTTAGTTTGAGGATAGTAAGCTTCTCTTTCTTAGTTATTAGGTGTTGAGTGATGATTCCAAGAGGAACATCATAGATTTCGAGGGTGTTTTAAGATTTGATGGTTTCATTTATGTCTAGAGTATTGATGACTTGATTTATTTTATTTTGCATGAGGCTCACAATTCTAGACATTCCATTTACCTCGACACAACCAATATGTATAGATATTTGAGAAAATATTACTGGTGGAGCGGTATGAAGATAGATGTGGCAGATTTTATAGCTCAATGCCTATGTTGTCAGTAGGTAAAGGCCGAGCATCAGCGACCAAATGTCTTGATTTATAGATTGCCCATTCTCGAGTGGAAATAGAAGTGGATTACCATGGATTTTGTTAGTGGTTTGCCTCATACTTCCCATGGTTTCGATGGTATTTAGGTCATTATGGATTATTTGACCAAGTCATCACACTTCATTCCTATTCAGATGTCCTTTAGTATTGAGAGATTAGCCCATATCTACGTTTAAGAGAAAGTCCATTTGCATGGTATGCCCATTTCTATTATTTCATACCATGATTCTGTGTTCACTTTGAGGTTTTGGAGAGATTTTTGGGAGGAGTTGGGTACTCAGGTGGACCTTAGTACACCTTTTCATTTATAGACTAATGGACAGTTTGAGTCGACTGTTTAGGTGCTTGAGGACATGCTTCGAGCTTGTGTATGGATTTTGGAGGCAAGTGGGATCAGTACTTAGCCTTGATAGAGTTTTCTTATAACAACAGTTATCATTTGAGTATTAAGATGGCTCCTTTTGAGGTTTGTATGGTAGGAGATATCGTTCTCTTATTAGATTATTTGAGACTTTCGAGGTTAGGCCCCATGGTACTAATTTGTTTCAGGAGTCACTGGATAGAGTAAGGGTGATTTATGATAGGTTGAGAGTGGCTCAGAGTAGGCACAAGGCCTATGCAGACCGTATGATTCATGCCTTGATAGTTGGAGTTGGTGATCATGTATTTCTCTGTGTATCACTTATGAAGGGTGTGATAAGGTTTGAGAGAAAAGGCAAGCTCAATCCTAGATATATTAGACCTTTTGAGATTCTTCGCACAGTTGGTGAGGTGGATTATGAGTTAGATCTACCTCCATATTTTGACACTATTCATATAGTTTTCCATATCTCTATGTTGCGATGATATATTCCTAATCCTTCTCATGTGCTTAGATGGGACTCAGTCCAGTTGGATGAGCATTTGACTTTTGTAGATGAGCCAGTGATTATTTTGGCTAGTGATTTTAGATGATTGTGGACTAGAGATATTCCTGTAGTAAAGGTTCAGTGGAGGCACTGCATTATGGAGGAGGCCACTTGGGAGATTGAGAGTGAGATGTGGGCCTAGTGTTCTCACTTGTTCGAGACTTTAGGTAAATCCTAATCTTTAACTTTTGGGGATGAAAGTTCCTTTAGTAGTGGATATTATAATGACCCTAAAGGTTATTTTCCATATTTCTACATATTTTCATAGTTAGAGCTTTTCTATAGCTACCCCAAGTCGTTTATGACTTACTAGGACTGATAGTTCAGTTACTGGGCAGTTCATTTGGGTTTTAGATCCAATTCTATTTAGAAGTCTTTTCAAATAGCCATTGGCTAAAATTTTTAATAAAATGAACTCGTATGCAAATTCTAACTCCACCGGCTGCTCTAGAATATCAATTTTAGATAGGGTAGACATTTGGTTTGGGTCCCGAGGCACCCGAGCTCATTTCAACCTACTAGTTAAAAATTTAAGAAATTCAAAATATGGGTGTGGGACCTATATTTGGTAGAAATTGCCCCAGATAGGAAATCTGAGTATGCTATTGCATCCAAAATGTTGAATTTGGTGTGGTTACATAGTTCATTTGCGTATATAAGATTCTAAATGAATCTCGAGCACCCGATCGAGCCCATTTTAGACTTGGAAAATTTGGTGTATCTACTAATCTGGAGCCAACACGATGATGATTCTCGTTGCCTTGGACTGTGTATAAAATTACCACTTTTCCATGAATTTTTCCCATTCTTCATCATTCCCTTGAGATCTAAGATCCCTAAATTGTGTGAGAGATTAAAATTGAAACTTGTTGGTGATTAGGAAGCAAGAGTAACAAATATTTTTATGATTATCTTTCGATTTGAGGTAAGAATTCACTTTTTTCTTGGTCAAATTTCTTGATTAATTGCTTAAAACCCCAAAATCTTGAGGGCTTGATTTTAGCCCCAATTTATCTTTATTTTTACCTATTTTTGAGGGTCATGATTCCTTGAGATTTTATGAATATTGGGTTGGTTTTGGAAATGCATTTTTCATATATGGGACCCATATGGGGTTTTGATGTCATTTTTGGACCTGAATCATAATGGTGCAATATGGGTGTCAATATTCTCTTATTGATGGCTAGAATGTGTTTTTGATAGCTTGACATCTTTATGAGGCTTCTCGAAAAGAGCAATGGTTTAGCCGTTCGTTGAGCTTTCTTCAGTGATGGGATAGGCTAGGTTTATTTCTTGTTACATGGAGCTATGTCGTTGTATTTTTATGATATCTTGTCAGATTTGGGATGGGTTTTAGGTGTTGGATTGATAAAATACAAGACATAGGGTTAGTTGGACGTTTAGGCTAATTTGAAATCGTAAGTTTGAAACACTTAGCTTGCTCTTTATACCTTAGGTGAATTAGGCTTCATTTCTTATGATTGGCATAGGAATGCCTTAGAGTACTCAAGTTAGATGAAAATGCTTTACTTACTCATGTTTAGGGTAAGTTTGTCCTTAGTTGCTTACTCTATGAAGGTTTTCTTAGTTTTTATTGGGCTTACTAATGTATTTAGGAATAATATTTACTTTAGGTCTCATTGTGGCTTGTTATACTTCTAAAAGTGGATTTAGATACCTTAAGCCTAGCTCGAGTAGATTTTTTCTAAAATGGAACTTGAGGATTAGATGTGGACTCTTAATCCACTTTAGGTTATGACATATATTAGTTTTGTAAACCTTTACACTTATTAGACTCTTGAAAATGTGTATTGAGGTAATATTAATAAATACTAATACTTGATTATTATGTTGATATTGATGTGAGGGTTGATGCATATTGACTATGCTATTATTTATGCATATTTATGGTACTATCTATGCTGTGAATTATATATATATATATATATATATATATATATATATATCCAGTGCGAGTACAGAAGATGATTATGTTGATGATTATATATACCCAGTTTGAGTTCGGAGGATGACTATGGCACTATTGATTATATTTACTAGTTCGAATTCGACTATTGATTATTTATTGATTCAAGTTTGGCTATTAATTATATTTACCGATTCAATTTCGAATATGCTAGTATGCTATGATAATATGTTTTATGATTAATGATATCGGGATGTGAGATTGAAGGTAGCAATTTGGCTAAGTTGGAAAATAAGGAAATTGTTATAATATGGTATGACATTAATGGGCCCTAGCAATTAAATATATTAATTAATAAGTAATGATTAGCTAATAAACGGTGATTAGTGAACAACAATGATAAGGTTATTATATGATAGTAACATTATGGCATGTGGGGTAAATGGTGGAATGATGATTAAATGACAATGAACCTTATTTATAATATTGGTTTATTTCTTTATTCTTATCTTGGATGTACTCTCTAGTTGTATAGGAGGTTGTGACGAGTCCTTTACTTTTCTACACCAATTGGTGTATGGGAGCCAATTTGTAGTTTATGATTGCTTGTATCCTATTATGTTATTATTCTAGTTATTTATGCATTATGCTTAGAGGTATTAGAAGTGATTCAGGATTGTTTTGTGTACCTTGACTTAGTTATGTTATCTTACATTTTATCATACATATATCATGATTTAGCTTAGTTGGCTAATGATGCCTACTGAGTTCCCACTATTTTGGCACTCATACTACACTTCTGTACCTTTTTGGCGTAGATCCGAGTACTATCTATTATTGTTGACCATTATTCATGCGGTGACTAGTTTTCAGAGATAGGGTGAGCTTTTGGAGTTTGAGTCTCCAATTTCTCTCTATCTATATTTTTAGTCTTTTTTTTTGAGACAGATGTATTGACTATTTTAGACTTTGAGTTGTATTGATACTATTAGATGCTTTTGTACTGGCTCTACTAGGTAGTGGTATTAGTGTGTGTTGTCTATTTATTTTATCTAGAACCTTGTTATTTATAAATTATGTTCTTGAAATTTCACCTATATTGGCCACTTTCTACCGAATTAACCCTTTTTGTTAGCTCCGAGTTAGGTTTTGGCTTACCTACTAGAGGAATTTAGTAGCTGCTATCATGAATCGTAAATTGGGTTGTGACAAATATCTTTATTGATCAAGTTGTCTCAGAAGAAGGTTTTCTTTTAGTGGTTCGATGCTTGTGAGGCAAACTTTCAAAAGCTTAAGGATTTGTTAAGTTCAGCTCATATCGTGGCTTTGCCCAAGAAAATCATGGGTTTTACTATCTTCTATGATGTTTTTGATGTTGAGTTAAGTGTTATATTGATGCAAGAGTTTAAGATGGTTTCTTATGCTTCTCGTTAGTTGAAGCCCCATGAGAGGAATTACCCTACCAATGATTAGAATTGTGTGCAATTATTTTTGCTTTGTAGTTGTGGCGGCACTACTTGTATGGAGTCCATTTTGTGATCTTCTAGATCATCGTATCCTTTAGTATTTTTTCAACCAGTGAGATCCTAATATAATACAACGTCATTGTCTTGAGTTTCTTAAGGATTATGACTTGACTGTTCTCTACTATTCAGGCAAGGCTAATGTAGTTGAAGATACCTTGAGCTGGAAGTCAGAATGGGTAGTTTGTCTTTTGACCCAGGAGCAACCTTTGGCCTTAGTGTTTCTGTCATTGATTAACCAGATGGTTAGGCTTGACCTTCTAACACCTTGTTTTGTTTTGGCATTTGTAGAGGCTAGGTCATCCTTGATGGAGAAAATTTGGGCTTATTAGTTTGATGATGTTTGGTTGAGAGTGATTCGAGATAAGGTGTTGAGAGGTGAGGCTAATAAAGCCTCGCTTGATGTAGATGGTGTCTTAAGAATTGGTGGCTGAGTTTGTGTGCCTAGAGTGAGTGATTGGCTTAGATTGATTTTGTAGAAGGCTCATTGTTCTAAGTATTTTATTTATCCAAAAGTGACTAAAAAGTATCATGATTTGAGACAAAATTACCAGTGGTGTGGTATGAGACAGGATATAGAGGATTTTGTAGCTCGTTGCCTATGTTACTTATAGGTGACGGCCGAGCATTTGAGTCCTGGTGGTTTGCTTCAGAGGTTACCTATTCCCGAGTGGAAATAGGAACGAATCACTACAGACTCTATGACTTGTTTCCTCTTACTTCTAATGGTTCTTACATTATTTTGGTCATTGTGGATCGATTGACCAAAATCTTCTTATTTCATTTTGTTTTAGGTTTTCTTTAGTGGTGAGAGGTTTTCTTGTATCTACATTCGTGAGATAGTTTTCCTTCATGGTGTGCTAGCGTCGATCATCTTAGATCGAGGTCTAATATTCATATCTCCCTTTTAGAAAACTTTTTAGGAAGAGTTGGGTATCCAGGTTTATCTTAGTATAACCTTTCACCCCTAGACCAATGTTCAGTCAGAGCATACTATTTAGGTTTATGAGGATATGCTTAGCGCTTTTGTTATGGACTTTGGAGCTAAGTGGGTGCAATATTTAGCTTTGACGGAGTTTGTATATGATATTCGCTACCATTCCAGTATTAAGATGGATCCTTTCGAGGCTTTATATGGTAGGCCTTATTGTCTTCAGTTAGTGTTTTGAGGTTTATGAGATTAGACCTTGAGGTACGGGCTTGCTCGTGAGTCCTTGGACAAGTGCCATTATGACCCTTGGTTTTTGGGTCGTAACAAAACTTCAATTTCAACTTTATTTATTGTTACAACTAACCCCTTTTTTTTATTTTTACAAAAACACCCTATTAATTTCATCCAACAACCGGAGTTAAATGCCTAACTACCACATTGCTCACTTCTTCCTACTTCCATTGATAAAAGACCTCAAAATTAAAGAAAACTTCAATTCTTTTCTTCTTCTTCAAAATCTCCTCATCATACAACGTAACCCTAATCTGTCCGTTCTTGTGACTATTTATCCTACACCAATAGCAAAGGCCACATTATTTTCTCCTCTCACATTTGGTGGACTTTTGTGGGTATATTAGTTATGTTGGGTAATTTTGATAGATTTTCAAAAACTAGGGGTATAGAACTATATTTTAAAAAGTCTTTCCAAAAGTCTAAAGAAATTTTTTCAAAAAGACATGTCCAAACACAACTCCAACTCCAACTTAACCTCCAATTCCAACTCCTAAAAAAAATTAGTTTTCATGGCTAAATGACAACTTATTATGCTTCTAAAATCCTATTACCCTAGGTTTCCAGTATGTTAGGCATAGTTGGGGCTAATAGACCTTGAGTATAATATTTAATATGATACTCGGTGGATTGTGACACTTTCCTATCTTATGACATGGTTATGTCATATATATATATATATATATATATATATATATATTATTGGATCCAAGACCGTGATTATGATATTGCTTGAATTTCGGAAATATATCATCCTTGTAAAGGAAGTGGCTGTAGTTTATGAATATTTTGATGCTTATAATGATGTTTGGATACTGGTTATGTTATGCATAAATTCGATATGTTCATGGTCACTAAAATGATAAATGGTATGATTTCAACTAAAATATGATTTTACTATTTTTTTTTTTTTAAAAAAAAGGTGTTTATTTCCACTTTTAACATTCTTCATAACAAGAATCTTACTAATTTAATGAATGATTTATGAGCCTTTGAGACTAAAAATAATATTGTAAAGATTTAACTGAGATAGATTCTGGCTCATGATTTTACTACTACTATTTACCTCAATCGAAGAAGATTTTGATCATTTCTACACTTTTATGATGATTTAGCCTTAGAGTTTACTGCGGCTAATGGATTTATGGACTTACACTCTTTTAGCCACAATTCTAGACTCTGTGTGTGTGTGTGTGTGTATATATATATATATATATAACTGGAAGAAGTAGATTGATGATGATGATGGTTATTAGAAATCCTGGATTAGGACTAGCTCGGTATATACTGGTACTTTTGAACCTCCTAGGTGCCCCTTCATCCGTGAGTCATCATGACAGAGAAGAGAGGTTGTCATAGGTCCTTTCTTTGTGAGTTGTTGAGCTTGATGAGGTATATACACTAGTTAATATATGACACTTAGATCGGTTATGGTATCATGGACTATACTTTGCATCCATCTTTACTTGTGCATTGCCCATTACTAGTATGCACTTATATCTATTAGCCTTATGGGGGTTGCATAGGTATAGGTAATTAGTATTGCTTGTATTGTGTGTTGATCTTTACATTGGTATTTCCCATTGTGATAGGTTGATTATTAGATTGGTACTGAGATTTGAGGTATGATTCTAATTCTCTTCTTTACGGTTGCTTTATTATAGATAATTATCTCATGTTTAGATGTATGGATTAGAGATCCTAATTATGTTAGTACTAGTTCCTACTATGATTAAGAGGCCTTAAAATGCTAGTATAACTACTTTAGGTTGTACTTTTGGGGTTAGAGTTGTTTATGTGCATACATTTATATATGTATTTATGTTATTACCATACATCCCTCCCTTCTTTCATGTGTTCATGTTGTATATCCATTCTTTGTCCTTGTGTACTATTAAATATACTTGATCTGCTCTTTATTTATATATGGGCTAGTGATATACGGCATAGTGCTTAGGTTTCTGAGTATGGCTAAAATAGGATAGTTATCCTTATTGCCTCCTTAGCTTTACTATGTTAGTTCCCTAGATATTTAAGTGTATTTTGCATAAGTGTAGTTTATATTCTTTCTTGCATGTTTTGTATATTTGCATTATCTTTGGAGTTCAGTCGATAGTTGTCTATTGAGGATCAGGTATTTGGAATTCATACTACATTCTGCAACCTGCAAATCATAGTATGGGTTCTCTCCGTTGTTGTATGCATCGTACAGAGAAATTACGGATTGGGGACATATGATGAGCTCCTAGCATTCGGAGTATGCTATTCTCCCTCTTATGTATTAGACAAATCTATATGTCGTATTCATAGATGTGTTTTATTAGTATATTCATTTAGTACTTCATTTGTAATCTTATTACATTAAAAGCTCTTGTACTAATTTTACCAGGTTTTGGGACTATCTTATGTATTTAGCCTCTTTAATATATTTATTCTGCATTATTTCTTCATTTATCTTAGTAGTCCATTTCTAGTAGTTTTGGGCAATTGGTTGACTTACCTGCTGGTGGGTTATAGTAGGTGCCATCATGACCTGAGATATTGGGTCGTGGAAAATTAGTTTCAGAGCCTAGTTTATCGATGTCTTGGTACAAGAGCCTGGTTTCTATTAGAGTCTTGTAAATCGGGGTAGAGTCCATATCCTATCTTTGGGAGGCTACAGGGCATTTTTAGGAAATTTGTTCGTGTCTCCTTATCGTGAGTCTATATTTCTATGAGCCTCAAGTACATTACTTCACCCTGCTCTATCCTAAATGGATGATGCAAGGTTGTCGATAGATGCAGATGGGACTTCAAGATGCATTTTCAGAGCTTCAATACAACATTGGACAAGGGGATCAGGGATGGATGTCGAAGATTTTCAGCGTCGGTTAAAGGATTTGGGGCCAACCCAGGCTATGATGAGGCTATTGACTGCTCCAACCTTTTGAGATTCAACATTGGGGATTCCAAGTGTTTTTATGGATAACTCATATCTAGTGATGACATTCGATTACTTGAGAAACTCCCAGGACATAGTTGGCTTCATTAGTGTTCATCGGGCTTCCTTATTGGTTTTAGAGTATGAGATTGGGTTTATTGAGTGTTAGGCTTATTTCTATGCTATATCCTTCAAGTATGACATAGTATTAGCATTTCCACTCTATTTGGCATCAAGTATTTGGTAGCAACTGAGTCTTTCTTCCCTCGAGTTATTGATCATATGAGGGCCCCAGAGAGAGCTTGTATAAGACTCATAAAGGTTGATAAGTGGTGATTTTACCACTCATTTACACTCAACATTGGTGTACATTACCATGATTTAAATGTATAAATGAAACATATGTGTGATTAAATGCACTAATATCCATATATTGCAGACATATAAGTTATGAGATGGAAAGATATGGACTTGAACTAAAAAGTATCAAAAGAGAGAAAATAAGTGCAAGTGGAAGACCTGGAGCAGAAACAATCCTCAGTTACCGCAATTGCGGTCTGAGGTCTGCAACCGCGGCCAGTCAAGATAGTTCAATATACCACGATCGCGAGTTTTAACAGTGGTCGTGGTAGCCGGGATCAGGGATAAGCTTCCAAGATCACGGCCTAGCGAGAATACAGCCCAGAGGCAGATTTTTAAATTCACACGTTCTTCCATAATTCCCTTAAGAAGTTCAAACCCTATCTCAAAAGAGGACCCCCAAATTTTTGGGACCATTATCCACATTCTAGTTTCTAATTTTGAGAAGAAAACTATTATACTAATTTTTTGGGTGAAGAATACGTTAAAGTATCTTTCAAGTGGAGAATTGAAAATTTCTATTGAAGATTTGTTGAACCCTAAAGCTTGCGATTTGCATTCTCTTTATCTTTTAATAAATCAAATTGATGGAGATTTTTGGGTGTATCCTGCTTATTAACCTTATGTGTAGCTAGTTCTTCCTCTTGGTATTATGTTAGAATAGGGTACAAATTGTGTGTGGGTTGTGATTCATTTGTGTATATGCTAGTTTGTTGATGATGGGTTCTACTATTGCTTTATTAAATTTGTTGGGATTTGTAGGTGAAAACCCCAAATATCCACATGGGTTTGTGGGTGAAAACCAAGTTCAAACAATCCTTGAAATAGGGGTTTGAGTGAACCTTTGGAACCTTCATCATAGTTGAAAGAAGGATGTGGAAACCAAGACAATAGTAGACAATAAATGGGTGTAGTTTGCTATCTTTCACTATCTTAGACATAAGGGTGATTATGAGGTTGAATATACCTGGGTATCATCCTAGAAATAGGGATACCCAATTGAGGCATTGGGTGGCTTTAATTGACACACTCTTTAGGTACTTGAAACGGTCAGTGAGTGACATCTTTGAGGATTTGTTGACAAAGTAGCCTTAATGACTTTCAACCTAGCTACCACGTCACTAACAATAAGAATTTGCACTGAGTCATCATGCTCCCATGCATAATTTTCCCTAGGAAAGAAAAATCCATAGATCCATCTCTAATTCATTATACTCTAATTATTCATACCCCCAAGTTAGTCCTTTAAAAGTCAAATAGTAATCATATCTTTGAAACATCTAAAATACCCCATTACTTGTATCTTAAGTTTGAGTTTAGCAAGTAACTTAAATTTCGAACTTATTTAAATCGCCACTAACATTATTCCTCAAGGATTCAACCCCGACTCAAAGTTAGGCAATTATATTAACTATGACCGCCTTGCACTTAAATTGACATGTATGTTGACCATTATCAAATATGTCACCATTTCCGTGGAACAATTTGGCATATTGAGTTAGTTTGAAATTTTAGCTACTTTCTTGGATTCAAACTTGTAAATATTTATGTGTGAATTTTTTTGTTTCTTGTGTTAGGTAGATTTTGATTTTTGTTTACTTGTCACTATTCCATCTTGGGACAAATATAATTTTGGTCATTGGAAATCCTATCTTGATGATCCATGTCCATATTGTTACGGACCCACTTTTGGCAAGATCATAGATATGCTCCTCGGAGAGAGATGGAGACACTATCTCAATCCTTTTGGGAGTATGATTGTTCTTTATGTGGTGGTCGAGATGGACATTGGAGTGATTATCCTAATGCTCCCTCCCCTAGTTATGCTAACAAAAATGCTAGTTTTTCATATGAGTTTGATAGGGTGCATGATTTGGAAAAGGAAGAACAACATATTGGATACAACGGTGTTGAAGCAATGCTTCAAACTCTTTTGGATTGGGTAACTTCAATAGAGGAGGACGTACACCACATGAATCAATCCAATGAGGCATTTGGAAAGGAGATTATCAAGATAGAGAAAATAGGCAAGGAAACAAACCCTTCAAATACCATTACCTTACCCACTTTTCAACATGAGGATGATCAAGAAGAAAGACTAAGCTATGTGGCAAATGATGAGATTGGTAGTGAATATTCCTTGGTGATGTCCCAACCAACCGGACCTGATATAGTTGAAGATGCCAAACTTAAGGAAATGGTGCTAGAGTCAAAATAAGAACCCAAGCTCATCTCTTGTGAAGACTTTAGTCCAATTTGGGGTAAGTATGTTAATAGGGATGCAATTTTGGAATTAAGGGATAGACCTCATTCAAACCATTTTTCCACATTGCACCTAGTGGGTGTGATGAGAGTCCACCCACCTAAGCAAATGAGGGATTTTGAGGAGAAGAAGCACCATCCCTATATTTTAGAGTTTGACATTCCAAAAGAGAACATGAGAACCCTGCATTTAAAGGCCAAGGAACTCAACTTCTAATGTTTAACTAGTGGCCTATTGATGTTCCCACCATTACCCAAGAAGCCAAATCAAAAATTTGATTTAAAATTGGATAAAGGGTTCAAATCTTTGAAGTGGAAAGATAGAAGCTGCATCTCCATGTCCTTATTTCTATCATGTTTCATCTTGAAAGATTTGAATCTTCTATCCCTCTACCGCTCAATGCATAGTAAGCGAAAGTTGGATGGAGATTCAAATATTCTAAGTGGAAACACAAATAATTGTTGGAGGGGTGTCTTTCCACAAAAGATAGGAAACAACCTATCATGCCATGAAAGTGGCACGTATTATTTTATTTTTGCATGATAGAGTAGATTTTAGTTTTGTTTAGGCATAATCTATGAAATTGTGGTTCTATAAGGAGTATTGATTGAAATTGAAAAAGAGAAAATCTGAAATTAATATGTTTTGGACTAAGCGGGGGAGTGAAGAGGACCTAAAAATTGGTCTCAAGTACCGCGATCACAGCCTGTGTCACCACGATTATGGTAGCCAAGTTTCCACGATCGAGGCAGGCCAAAGTAGCTTAAAAGACCATCCGACTGCCATTTCTCCCCTATGCCTTTTTTTCAAAATTCTCTCAAATAACACTGAAATTTAATCATGTGTTGAGTGTCAAAGTTGTGTATTTCACTATATTTTTATCCTGTAACTCAGTAAGTATTTCCAACTTCCTCATTTTTATGTTTGTTTTAGGCTTGAAACTTGTGTTTTATGAGTAGGCCTAAAATAGTGTTTCTAATGCTAAATTTATTCATGTAGTTGGTTATTTTTATGGTTAGCTGATATACACACCGATGGGGAAGTCTTGAGTACCCAAAATTTGGCCTAAATAGGATATAGTTAATGTGTACACCACATGTTTGATTAAATGCTTCGACGAAATCCTTGCAAAATTCTTCACATTTCAAGAGCCTAATCAAGCACTTAGGGTTTAATTTCCATGAGCATGGAGACTATATGGTTAGTTAGAGTACAAATTAGGGTTGAAAGTGGGTATTTCACATTGTTAAGAATTGGTGCAAAATTGGCCTCAAATATCGCGATCACGATCATCGAGACTATGATTGCCGTACCATAATTTTGATCAAGGCTCTACAATCGCCATATCTGAGGCCAATTTCTAGCTTAGACCAGAAATCCTGCATGCCTATTTTTCACCCCAAAACCCACTATGACACTGCCCGAGCGTTTATCTAATGAACCTAGCATGGTTTTTGTGTGGAGCTACTAATGATGGTCAGTGTTGTATTACTTACAGGTATTTAACCACTAAATAGAGGATTATGGCCATATCCTCTTCATGGCTCCTAAATATCACAACCTCTACTACAGTGACCTTCTGAAGACCAAGCTACTCCCGGAGAGGGGTATTTGCATGGACAAGGTGCCGGAGAAATTACCATAATTTTTCAACAGGATTGCTTCTAATGGGTGGAATCTACATTGCAAATAAGCACTGGGTACAAGAGTTCTACACAAATCTTAGCGTAGTCTCTCTCTCATACCCAGTGATAAAGATTAGAGAAAAGAAGGTACATTTTTGGAGCAGAGCAGATCAATGCCTTATATATGCTCCCAGATACTGATATGATGGAGTTCCAAGCTAAGGGGTCTGAGCCAGGGACCTAGATGGCTAGTATACTATGCCTTAGCAAAGAAGTTCCCTGGGCTGCCACCAAAAGAGGGATCTCTCTAAATGATTCACAACAGGCCAGGATTTGGTTGAGTATCATCTACAACCATGTTTTGCCATGCACACATATGACTGTTGTAATAGATATACGACCTCAAATGGTGGCATATATCTTATCTTGCATTATTCTAAACGTGGGCCAGATTGTGATTTCAGAATGGAGGCATTTCAAGAGTTAGGGTGGTACACTTATTTCTTTCTTTCTCTTATTACTGAGTTATGTAAGAGGGCTGAAGTAGAGGAGTAACCAATAGAAACCTAGGTGAAACCAAACCCCTACATCTTCCTACTCAAAATCTGGGGTGAGGGTGCACCTAATCATAGTAAAAAAGAGAAAGATCGATGCAGGAAATTCGATAGTTAAGGAGTCAGAAATGTGCAGTACATCCATTGCTGGGCTGCTTGAGGATATTAGTGTAGATATTAGGGTCATCAAGGAGCTAGTATCAGGATTGCCTCAGGGGATAGGAGAGCCCTCTACCAAGCGTCACTCTTATGTGTCTTGCTCAGATTATAAGAAGTATCAAGAGGAGTAGCAGACATAGGGAGCCATTATTTCTAGGCTTGAGAGGGCATAGTCAGCACTAGCAGGGTCTCACAGGAAGCTTTGGGCCTCCCATGAGAAGATAAAGAAAAGGGAGAAAAAGAGAGACAAATTCTTCAACAAGATTTGAAAGTGGGTCAAGGGCTTGTGGAAGGTCCTAAAACCTCGTGACAAACTACCTTCTCCCAAAGTAGAGAGTGATGATAAGTCCCCTACCGAGTGGTCAGGTTCTGATGTTGGTGGTGATGGTGCATAGTCAGTAGGAATAAGAAGCTCTTGATGCAAATCTAGGGAGCATCCTTTTCTCTTTATTTATTGATTATGCAGTGAGAATACTGCTATAGTTTTAGTTGGGGGTGCCGGTCCCCAGATTTTATTATTTAGATGTTTTATGGATTTTTGATCACATTTTGAATGATTTTTATTTTGTTTTTAGGTTACATTATTTGGGTACTCTAATGGTGCCCATGGTTCATAGATTAGTTATTTGGTTTGTTTTTATATTTTGTGTTTTACTTTATCTTTATTTTGGTTGTGGTGATATTGGATTATCTTTTCCCTATGATAGATTAAGTGATGGCATTCTTAAGGGAAAAGTATTTTGATTCAGTTTTAAGCCATGGATGCAAGAAAAGTCTGAGTACTCGTGGCATTGAGGTCATAAATGCAAAGGAAATCTGAGTACCTATGGCATTTTGAATTTGTGATCGGACTTATACCTATGGCAAAGTTTGAGTAGCCATATGGTTTGCCCGTATGAAAGCCAAAATGTGATATGAAGGCTTGGGTTAATGCCATATTTAAAAAATTATGCGTGTTGTAAATACAATGCAAATATCCCCCTCCATAAAAAATTATTCAAAATTTGGTTTGTGAAAATTTGGTAGATACTCCGGTTTTGTCTCTAGCGGGAGGGGAAATTGAGCCTCCTCGGTGAATTTGCATGCCATCTATGGTGAGATCGTTTGTTCAAATCTTATGTGTACTTATAGTATCTAGAACTTGCCCCATTAGTCTCTCAAGGCTAATTTCTTATTATACTTGGTTGGTGAGATGATCTTAGGCCATCTTTATGACATTGGAAGTCCACTTTAGCCTAAAAAAGCCAACCCTTGCATATATGTTGCCTCGAATCACTTATTTTGAGCCTTTAGACCTTTATTTGGCAAAAACTTTGTAAGCCGTGAGCCTTTCAATTCTTATCCCTCTTTTGAACCCTACCTTTTTTGAACTTAATATTGTATTTTGAGGCTAAAAGCCTAAGCTGAGGGTGGTGAAGAATGGAAAAGGTAACTTTGAGCCACAAAGTTGTAAGTGAGTTCCTATAGGTTTAAGAATTGAGAACAAATGAATAAGAAAAAAAAGGATCCAGCACAGGAAGGAGAAGCAAAAAGGGTGCAAGAAAAAAATGTAAAGAAAATGGGTGAACCAAGGAGATTAAAGTAGGCACATGTGTAAAAAGTGAATACAAAAAGAAGTGGCCCATGGTCAAAAAAGTTTGATGGAATAGTGTGATGTAGATGTTCAAAGAGGATATAGTCATGTTGTATCTAAATAATATCCTACCCTACCCCAAACCTACTTTACAAGCTCAAAAACCCTTTGGAATTTCCAACCAAGTATTTTTGTTATAGTGGCAATTGAAAATAGGGATAAGCCTATGGCATGGTACTTGTTAGCATCGAGAGTTCTTGAGAAATAAAGAGTTTTTCACTTAAATTACTTGTTGCATATTTGATAACTTAGTATATTGAATTTTCCTTCTTGTCAGGAGGCATGTAACCAAGTTGATGTGGGTGATTTTGTCATCTCCCCAAAAAATAAGGCAAAAGGAGTATATTATTATTGAAGTCAAAGTTGAGTCACTTCTAGAGTATTAGTGATTGTTGCATGGTTTCTCTTTGAAGTTTTTTGTATCCTTGGATATTGCATTTTGAGTTGAGGGGTGTCGGGAGAATAGCTCTACCAATGTTTGAAGAGCTACTTGTGGTAGTAACTAAGCTTGAAGTTATTTTGATCATTGGGTCATTAAATTTGGGCATAAATATGCATTTTCTCATGGTAAGAGATAGTGTTGCTTGAGGACAAGCAGAGCTTTAAGTTAGGGGTATTGATGAGTGGTGAATTTACCACTCATTTACACTCAATATTGGTGCACATTACCATAATTTAAATGTATAAATGAGACATATGTGTGATTAAATGCACTAATATCCTCATTTTGCATACATACAGGTTATGAGATGGAAAGATGTGGACTTGAACTAAAAAGGATAAAAAAGGATAAAAAGAAGTGCAATTGGAAGACTTGGAGAAGAAACATGCCTCAGTTACCGTGATCGTGGTCTGAGGGTCATGATCGTAGCTAGTCAAGATAGGTCAATATACTACGATCGTGATTTTTGATCACGATTGCGAGCAAGCTTCTATGATCGCGGCCTAGCGGGAATATACAACCCAGGGGTAGATTTGTAAATTCAAAATTTCATCCCTAATTCCCTTAGGAAGTTCAAACCCTATCTCAAAAGAGGATCCCCAAATTTTTGGGACCATTATCCACATTCTAGTTTCTAATTTTGAGAAAGTAATGCTCCAAATCTGGTACCCAGAATGCCATACGGTTCTCATGACCCCGAAGGACCACAAGCTAACCCTTGACCGATATCTATACTGAGCACTGCATAACATACTGTATAAATATGGAAAAAGGCTGAAAGGAAATACGGTTCAAATATCTGATAAAACATAACATCTAGAAATACGGTATCACTATACTAAAACTAAAATAATTGTCTGAGCATGCTAGTCTAAAAGCCTCTAAACTGTCTAAAAATTGTGGAGATGATGGGACATGTCCCCAACTAGCTCCAGACTACTAAAATAATAAATTAATAAAATAATTATTCTATCCTCGAATGATGAGGACTCACTGCTAGTCTGGCTGCTGAACGTTTGATCTACTAAGGATGCTCTGGAGCTTGTACTTCTGAACCTATGGTATAAAACACCATAGCAAAAGTGCATCAGTACGATTGAATATACTGGTATGTAAGTGAGGTAGGCTGAATGCAAGGGTTCATATACATGAACAACACTGACTGACTGGATAACATGAACATGAGAATACATGTATGAATACGTGAACTGTAACTGAGATCATGACATCACTGAATCTGAATACTAATAACATAAGTTTCATATAACTGATATACTATAATCTGAATTACTGTGTCGCTCAGTCCTATTTCTGATAAAACTAGCTGAGTTTCATACTGAACTGGGTGGCTATATCTGAAAGTCCTAAATTTTGTTGAACTATCTGAGTTCTATTACTGAGATTGAGACTGTAACTGTAGGAAGTACTCATCTAACCGACATGCCCCAAATGAGATAATATAATTAAGTTGGGGTCTAATCTGTAACCCCAATTAGAAGGGTATCAATGCCGCGCCATTGGTAAGGACAAGCTGTGAGTAATCCCTCATCTAACAGGTACTCTAAGGAGAATAGTGGGACCCTCATCTAACAGGTTAAGTCACCTCATCAACCCTCATCTAACAGGTTAGATGTCTCAACCTACGTTGGCTACGTAGTTTTGGAGTGCAAGGATTGCTTCTAAGAATCACACCTTCTACTCGCAGGTGAGTTCCCATCCTTAGGCACACTCGGTGCTGAATCCTACTCCCATTTGATTAAACACTGAATTAATTATGCTGAACTGACTGGACAAAGTTCACTAAGTTCCGTTGGCTGATGAAATATTATCCAAATCTGATAACTGATTAAGATTACAGAGATTACTGAGTTTCCTGAGTCATGAGACTGACTGAATTCTACTGAACATGGATTGCCTGAGAGTGTCTTTAATACTGATACTGGATCTAGGCACACAACTAAATTGTCGGGTACAAGTACCCCCAGGACTCGATAGTATGAAACTAACAAGACATGACACTTCCTGGATTCACGACCATAATCAACAATCCCTAATACAATCATTGGGGAATTTCATGAGGCACTTGACTATCATGGTTTGGTACATTAATAGGAATGCATATAAATATGTCATAATTTCATAGGGATAATCTCATGAACAATCCATCAAATAATTTTAGTGCATAACAATAACATGGAAGTCATTTTAAAAATAAGGGTCAAGCATGGGTTCATCAATTTGGTCATAATTGAGTCCTAAAGCATGGTTCTTATTCTCTTGGGCATTTTATCAAACACATTGCATTCACAACCTTAGGCTTAGGCATATACACTAGTTCATACATCATGGTTACTTTAATAAACTCAATTTAAAAGTTTCCAACCCACATACTAGCATAATTTCATTAAAAGTACATAAAGCCTCCAACTTGGGATTCATACAACTACATCAACATAATTAAAACCAACTCACCATATGGAAATCATAATTCATGAGTTTAAAATAGGATTCTTGAGCTTCATGGGTGAAAGAAACCCATGAATCAACACTTTACATTCCTGGGTGGATGATTTCTCGAAGGTTGGTAGAGAAAAGCTTGACTTCTTGACTTGGAATTAAACACCTAGGGTTTCTTGTTCTTGGGGATTAATCTCTGAGAGAAATCCTAATTTGGTGTTGTGGATGAATAATGAAGTTATGAGCTCTGATCTGGTATAATTAGGGGTTAAAACGGGTGGAAAAAGAGCAAATAACCTTTTAAAAATGGCTTAAAATTGTTGATCAGAAGTGGCGATGGTTTGGGCGACGGTTTGTCGCTGGCTCAACGATCTGTTGGTCTTGATCGTCGCATTTAGCCAGAACTTGAACTTCTTGCCTCGTCTGCGATGGTTTGGGTGAGGTCCATCACTAGCTCAATGGTCCGTCGGTAATGGCTGTCTCATTTAACCAGAAGTTGGGTTCACTACCTTAGTTGCGATGGCTTGGGCGATGGTCCGTCGCTAGCTCGACGGTCCATCAGCCTGACCGTCGCTTCTAGGCAGGTTCGATCGTTCTTTGTAAAATGTCCATAATTTTTTTACTCTGACATCGAATTTGAATGAAATTGGTATCGTTGGAAAGTTAATTCAATTTCCCACATGATAAAAAGTCAAAATCGGGGAAATTCTATCTGATTCAAACATCAATCATTTAGAAAGTCATCACTAACTCTTCTATAGACTAGATTTGACTTAAATAAAGTTTGAGGAATTACAATATCTCCCACTTAGGAACATTCGTCCTCGAATGGGATTGATTAGACTGGGAAAGCTGATATACTGATCTTACTTAAGAAACGTGAATATTTGAATATGTCTATATGACTGGAACTTTTGATATACTAATCTCATACTAAATATGCATGTCTGACGCATAGATATGTGACGGATAGTCTTCATCAATACATGGCTGAAATTACTGAAAAGCTGAGTTTCTCATGATGAGAATGTACATTTGATGCATTAATACGTGACTTACATGATACATGAACATATGACTGGATATACAAGGGTATTTAATACTAAGTTTATAACTGAAATCTAAACATGAAACTAAAAAAGATAAAGAAAAGCTATTACCTTGGGTTGAGTCTGAGTTTGTGAATAAGAGGTGAGGATACTTGGTCCGTATATCTGCTTTTGCTTCCCAAGTAGCTCCCTCAACTGACTGATTCCGCCAAAGAAATTTGACTAGAGAGACATCTTCGTTCCTCAGTTTGTGAGTCTGGTAGTCAAGAATTTCGACTAGGATCTTGTAAGACCACGTAAAATCCTAAGTCTAGAATTCAGCTCTTTAAGCTTCTCAAGCTCCAAGACTTAAAAAATTTTTGCACGTGTTTAACACTTAGTCTCATTTTAGACCTCTAAACTTTGGGGATTTATTTGACGATCTTACCAACCTTCATTTTTGGATTTTCAAGTTACGTTGCTATGGGGCAAGGTCATAGTACATCCCGAGTAAGTTTCAAAAATTTTCAGATAGCTTAAGGGCATTTTTGGGATTCCAAAATAGTAGCTCGGGGCGATAAGCCTGCGTCGCCCCATCTAGAGCACCGTTATAGGGAGGCACCACCCGATGGATAGCGTGCTATAAGGCAGGCGCCGTCCCCTGGATCGCCCCAGGCCAATTTTTGCAGTTCAGCTTCGTGTCCTTAAGGGTATTTTAGTCAATTTTCATCCATATATAAGTCCCAAACACAGGATTAAGTCCCCAAATCAGCTAAGTTCACTACTTTTCATCAAAATTCACTCAAGAAACATCAAGAACAAGTATAGGGTTCAATTGGGGGTTTCGATTTTCAAGAAAATTCCACCGTAAATTTCATGAATTCTTAATCTAAGGTATGCGTAGTGTTCATCCGCGGATTTTTTTCATTCGTGGAGTTCAAGAATCAATCTTTAAATACTAAATAATGATTTTTTCGTGGTGATATGATTTTATACATGTTGGTGGTTGTTATTTGTGTTGTAAAGTAGTATTTTAATGTATTTTTATGGAGATTATGATCATGTTAGTTGGAACCCAGGAATTTGAGTAGTTTAATATGGTGAAACTTATGAATATACCTATGCCTTAAAGAGTGCATGCAATGTGTTTTATAAAATGATTAAGATGCTAGAAATTCATGGTTCCAATGTATCTAAATGACAAGTCAATGTTAACAATTATAATTCAATATGGATTCTATGCTAGTGTAGTGTTGCTATTGTTGTGGTATGAAGCATTCATGATAATGGAGATATGCACTCCCTACCATGCACAAGATGTTGAAAAACTACGTGTGATATACTATCCCCTACTTATGATGTTATAAAGTGTGAACTCCAATCTTGTGATTAAGTCAGTCATGTATATTAGTTTCCTTCTATCGAGTCCTGGAGGTATTCATACCCGAAAAATATAGCTGCATACCTAGAGCCATGTCATGTTTCAGAAAACACGAAATCAAGCCATGATTCAGTAGAAATCAGTTAGTCATGTGACTCACGAAACCTCATGATCTGAGTCAGTTATTAGATATCAGTAGAATTCCATCAGTCAACGAAATACAGTAAATTCAGTCCATGTCTAGTCAGTTAATCATGTTTAGTCTCTTCAGATGGGAGTAGGAGTTAGCACTGAGTGAACCCAAGGATGGGAACACACACTGTCATATGAGGGTGTGATTCTTAGCAGTCATCCTTGCGTTCCAGAACTATGTATCCAGCATATGTTGAGACATCAACACTGTCAGATGAAGGTTGATGAGGTGACTTAGCACTGCCAGATGAGGGCCCCACCATTCTCTTTTAGGAACACTATCAGATGAGGGTTACCCACAGTTTGTTCTTACTAATGGCGCCCTTCCAGTCAGGACAGAGATTGGACCCCAGCTTAGCCATAATGGCACATATGGAGCATGTCGGTTATACAACTACCTCCCACAGTTTCAGACTCAGTCATAGTAAAAGAACTCAGATAGTTCTTCAGATTTTAGTATACCAGGACTATCAGATACAATCAAATTCAGTTATAGTACGGAACTCAGATAGTTCTATCAGATTCATGACTGCCAGACACAGTCGCCCATGTTATCAGAACTATAGTATCAGTCATGTTAGTTATCAGTAAACCATGTATTAGCATACAGATCTAGATATTATGTAATCATAATTTCAGTTACTATGTATGCATGTTTACACTCTCACGTTCATATCAGTCAGTCAGTTAGCATTGTTCATGTATGTAAACCCTTTTGCATTTAACCTACCTCACTTGTATACTTAGTACTTTCAGTTTTACTGATGCATTTGTGCTATGGTGCTTTCTTTCATATTACACCATAGGTTCAGAGACACGAGTTCTAGATCAACAGTAGCATTCCAATCACAGAGTTGTAGTGAGTCCTCATCCATTCGAGGACGATAGTATTTTATGTTATTCATTATTTCAGTTCAATTTTTCTAGACGGAGTTAGTTGGAGACATATTCCTTTAACTCGTTACTCAAATAGTATTTAAAGGCTTTCAAATTTACTTCAGATTTAATTTAGTTTTTAATTGTTTTGGGTATTCGTTACCCCATATGGATGTCATATTTTATTAGATTCTTTATTCAATTGAACCTTATGGCCTATTGTTCATGTTTTCTGCATTATTATGTCAAATATTGCAGTGTACAAGTAAGATATCAGTCATGGGTTAGTTTGTGGTCTTTCGAGGTCATAAGCACCGTGTAGCATTCCGATTCAGAAAATTAGGGTGTTACAAACTTGGCATCAGAGCCTAAGGTTTAATAGAGTCCTAGAAATTCTAAAAGCTACAACTAGTAAAGTCTTGTACATGGGTGTATTGCGCACCACATTTATGTGTAGGAGGCTATAAGATGTTTTAGGAACAATTTCCCTTCTTTCAGTGTACATGTCATGCTAGTGAGCATAATATCAAGTTAAACTCTCATTTTAATCCGTTCTTCTCTTATTTTAGAACATGCCTCTAAAGAGAAGAAACTAGCCAGCTCCCCAGCCCGAAGATCCTTTAGGCAAACATATTTCTCGTACACAGTTTAGGGACAAATTCACCACACTTGCTCAGTCTGTGGCTGCCCAAAATGAACGGCCACCAGTTATTCTGGCCAATCCAGTGGTCAACTCAGCTGCAACTAGGATTTGGGACTTCACCCAAATGATCTCTCCATCTTTCTTTGGGTCTAAGTCTGATGAAGACCCTCAGGAGTTTATTGACCAAGTCCAGAAGGTCATAGACATCATGGGAGTTAACTCTGTTCAGAGTGCCAAGTTATCCACATACCAGCTACAGGATGTTGCTCACACTTGGTACAAATAGTGGATGTCTGAGAGGTTAGAGGATGCAGGCCCCATAGAGAGGGAGGAATTTCTCACGGCTTTCTTAGAAAGATTCTTTCCCCAAGAGCTGAGGGAGGCAAAATTTCTAGAGTTCATCAACCTAAGACAGGGAAATATGATGGTTAAAGAGTATTCTCTCAGATTTACTTATCTAGCCAGATATGCCTCTCATGTGGTTGCAGACAACAGGGCTAAGATGAGTAAGTTAGTGTAATAGATAAATGATAGCATGGTAAATGAGTGTTGGTCTGTAATGCTAAATAGTGATATGACTTTAGCCAGGCTCATGGCCCATGCTCAGCAAATAGAAGAGCAGAAGATTAGGTCTAGGAAGTGGCAGAATAAGAGAGCAATATCAGGCAGTTTTAATTTTACTCAGTCAAAATCAGAGGGAGAAAACCGTTCGCAGTTTCATCCTAAGTCTGTAGTTTCAAATCCTTCCTCTGCCAGTACCCCAATGCCTAAATTCAGAGAAGGCAACAGAGATAGAGCACCGGGCTCTAAGTCTCAAGGAAGTGTCATCAGTGCCCGAACATATCCCCTTTACCAGACTTGTGGTAAGAACCACAAGGGTGTTTCAGATCCAGTAGTGATGTCTGTTTTGGTTGTGGAAAGCCAGGCCACAGAGTCAAAGATTGTCATCAGTTCGGTTATCAGGGTCAGTAAAACCATTCCATAGCTCAGTCTGGTTACCCAAACCAGCAGGGTGACACTTCCAGTGCTACTAGTGGGCAACGCCCAAATAGACTCTATGCTCTTCAGACCTAATAGGATCAAGAAAATTCTCCTGATGTTGTTACTGGTACATTTTAGATTTTTCATATTTATACTTATGCTTTCCTAGACCCAGGTGAATCTTTGTATTTTGTTACTTCTTACATAGCAGGCAATTTTAGAATCAGTCCTAAAATTTTAGCAGAGCCCTTTTTAGTGTCTATTCCAGTGGGTAAATATTTCATAGCTCGGTGGGTATACAGGAACTGCCCGGTTATGATATTTCAAAAATCCACATCAGCAGATTTAGTTGAATTAGAGATGATTGATTTTGATGTCATTCTCGATATGGATTGGCTTCATTCCTGCTATACCACAGTCGACTGTAGAAATAGGATAGTTCAGTTTCAGTTCTCGAATGAGCTCGTCCTAGAGTGGAAGGGTAGTACTTCATATTTTTGGGGTCAGCTTATTTCCTACCTTTAGGCAAGGAAATTAATTTCTAAGAGGTGTGTGTATCATCTCGTGCATGTTAAAGATTCCAGTTCCGAATCTCCTAGCTTGGAATCAGTCCCAGTGGTTAATGAATATTTAGATGTTTTTCCCAAAGATCTTCTAGGCATTTCTCCCGAAAGGGAAATAGACTTCGGCATAGACTTTCTCCCAGATACTCAACCTATTTCTATTCCGCCATACAGAATGGCACCAACAGAACTCAAGGAACTGAAAAATTAGTTAAAGGATCTCTTAGGTAAGGGATTCATTAGGCCAAGTGTATCCCCATGGGGTGCACTAGTCTTATTCGTGCGCAGGAAAGATTGTTCTCTCAGGATGTGTATCGATTACCGTTAGCTCAATAAAGTTACTATCAAGAACTGGTATCCACTTCCTATAATAGATGACTTGTTTGACCAACTTCAGGGTGCCAGTTATTTCTCTAAGATAGACCTCAGATCAGGCTATTATCAACTCAGATTTAGAGAATATGACATCCCAAAGACAGCTTTCCGAACTCGGTATGGTCACTTTGAATTTCTAGTCATGCCCTTTGGTCTTACAATGCCCCAGCAGCTTTCATAAATTTGATAAACCAGGTGTTTAAATAGTACATAGACATGTTCGTCATAGTCTTCATAGATGATATTCTAGTCTATTCCCGCACTGAGCGTCATCATTCAGACCATCTAAAAATTGTCCTTCAGACTCTCAGAGACCATCAGTTGATCACCAAGTTCAGTAAGTACGAATTTTGGCTAATATTAGTAGCATTCCTTGGCCATATTATTTTCGATGATGGCATTAGAGTAGATCCTCAGATAATCAAAGCAGTAAAAAACTGGCCTCACCCTGTATCTCCATCAGATATCTGGAGTTTCTTGGGTTTGGCTGGCTATTACAGATGGTTTGTTGAGGGATTTTCTTCTATTGCATCCCCTATGTCCAGATTGACTCAGAAGAAGGTCAAGTTTCAGTGGTTAGATTCATACGAGAGGAGTTTTTAGGAATTGAAGACTCGACTCACCTCAGCTCCAGTCTTAGCTCTTCCAGATGGTTCAGATGGGTTCATAGTATATTGTGATGCATCCAGAGTGGGTTTAGGTTGTATCCTTATGCAGCATGGTAAGGTCATAGCCTACACCTGCAGACAGCTAAAGCCCCATGAGAAGAAATATCCTACTCATGATCTTGAGTTAGCAGCCATAGTATTTGCCTTAAAGAGTTGGAGGCATTATCTATACGAAGTTAATGTAGATGTTTTCACAGATCATAAGAGTCTCCAGTATGTCTTTTCTCAGAAATATCTCAATCTTCGTCAGAAAAGGTGGTTAGAGCTCTTGAAATATTATTACATGAGTGTCCTTTACCATTCAGGCAAGGCCATTGTTGTGGCCAATGCTCTTAGTAAACTCTCCATGGGTAGTGTTTCTCACGCTGACGATAAAAAGAAAAATATATCTCAGGAAATCCATTAGCTTGCTAGACTAGGCGTTCCCTTAGTCGACTCTTCTGAGGGTGGTGTATGTGTTCAGAGTAGTTCAGAGTCATCTCTGGTTTTTGAGGTGCAAGAAAAGCAAGACAGGGATCCTATCCTTGTCAAGCTAAAAGTGTCAGTTCAGAATCAGAAAGTAGAGGTTTTCTCCCAAGGGGGAGATGGTTATTTATTGTTAGGATCGTTTATATGTTCAAGGTGTAGATGACTTGAGGCAGCAAATACTTATAGAAGTGCATGGTGCGCGATACTCTATTCATCCAGGGACCACTAAGATGTAACGCGACTTGTGGGAGATCTATTGGTGGAGTGGGATGAAGAGAGATATTGTAGAGTTTGTGGCTTTGTGCTCTACATGTCAGCAGGTTAAGATAGAGCATCAGAAACCTAGTGGTTCTATGCAGGAGTTCACCATTCCTACTTGGAAGTGAAAGAAGTGAACATGGATTTCGTGATGGGTTTACCTCAAACTCGTCATCATCATAATTCAGTTTGGGTCATTATAGATAGAATGACCAAGTTAGCTCATTTTCTTCCAATTCGTACCTCTTATTTAGCTGAGGATTACACTAAACTCTATATCAGGGAGTTGGTCAGATTACATGATGTTCTATTATCTATCATCTCAAACAAAGGTACCCAGTTCACTTCTCACTTTTGGAAAGCATTCCAAAAGGATCTTGGCACCCATATCCATCTTAGTACAGCCTTTCATTCTCAGACAGATGGTCAAGAAGAAAGGACCATTCAGACTCTAGAAGATATGCCAAGGGAGTGTGCAGTTGATTTCAAGGGAAGTTGGGATGACCACTTGCCTTTGATTGAGTTTGTATACAACAATAGCTATCATTCCAATATTCAGATGGCTCTATTCAAAGCTCTCCATGGTAGGAGGTGTAGATCTCCAATCAGTTGGTTCGAAGTTAGTAAGGCTTGAGTTATAGGTCCTGACTTGGTATTCAATGCCTTAGAGAAAGTTTTGTTAATCAGAGAGAGACTTCAGGCTACTCAAAGCCGATAGAAGTCTTATGTGGATGTTTATAAAAAGGATCTTGATTTCGAGATCAATGCTATGTCTATCTCAAGATCTCTCCCATGAAGGGAGTGAAGAGGTTCGGCAAAAGAGAAACTCAGTCCCTGATATGTTGGTCCCTTAAGGATTCTCAGTCTCTTTGGTAAGGTAGCTTATGAGCTCGAATTGCCTTCAGATTTAGCCTCAGTACATCCATTCTTTCATGTCTCTTTGCTTAAGAAGTACATAGGTGACCCAGCAGTTGTAGTTCCTTTTCAGAGCATTGATGTTCAGAACAGTCTCTCCTATGAGAAAATTCCAGTCAAAATCTTAGACTACCAGACTCGTAGATCAAGGAACAAAGAAGTCCCTTTAGTCAAAGTTCTTTGGAGAAATCAATCCATTGAGGGAGCTACTTAGGAAGCAGAAGCAGATATGTGTACCAAGTATCCTCACCTCTTCTCTGCCAATTCAGATCAAGCTCAAGGTAATAGTTCTCCTTAAGCTTATTCAGTTTCATTTTCATGCTCCCATTATAAACTTGGCATCTGCTACCATTGCATGCATACTTAGTCGTGTAATCATGTAACTGTTCAGTTATAAAAATCATGCATTAGCTATGTATTCTCATCCTGAGAAACTCAGTTTAGCAAAACACACAGTCACATATTCATGTATCAGTTATCCATGGATCATATATGCGTGAGCTCAGTATATTTAGCATGTCAGTCATGAAGTCATGTCTCAGTTATTCATGTTCAGTTCATGTTCAGCTTGTCTTTTGTCCCTTCTCAGTTGATTCTCATTCGAAGATGAACATTCCCAAGGGGGAGATATTGTAAAACCTCGTAAAATCCTAAGTTTAGAATTCATCTCTTTAAGCTTCTCAAGCTCCAAGACTTAGAAAAATTTTGCAAGTGTTCAACACTTAGTCTCATTTTAGACCTCCAAACTTCGGGGATTTATTTGACGACCTTCCCGACGTTCGTTTTTCGATTTTCAAGTTGCATTACGATGGGGTAAGGTCGTAATACATCTCGGATAAGTTTTGGAATATTTTGGATAGCTTAAGGGCGTGCTTGGGGTTCCAAAACAATAGCTCAAGTCGATAAGCCCGCGTCGCCCCAACTAGAGCACCACTATAGGGAAGGCGCCACCTGGTGGATATTGCATTGTAAGGCAGGCGCTGCCCCTTGGATCACCCCAGGCCAATTTTTGTAGTCCAGCTCTGTGTCCTTGAGTGAATTTTGGTCAATTTTCATTCATATATAAGTCCCAAACATGGGATTAAGGCCCCAAATCAGCTAATTGCACTACTTTTCATCAAAATTGACTCAACAAACATCAAGAACAAGTCTAGTGTTCAATTGGGGGTTTCAAGTTTCAAGCAAATTCCACCGTAAATTCCATGAATTCTTAATCTAAGGTATGCATAGTGTTCATCCACGGATTCGTTTCGTCCTTGGAGTTCAAGAATCAATCTTTAAATACTAAATTATGATTATTTTGTGGTGATATGATTTTATACATGTTGGTGGTTGTTATTTGTGTTTTAAAGTGGTATTTTAATGTATTTTCATGGAGATTATGATCATGTTAGTTGGAACCCATGAATTTGAGTGGTTTAATATGGTGAAACTTATGAATATACCTATACCTTAAAGAGTGCATGCAGGGTGTTTGATAAAATGCTTAAGATGCTAGAAATTCATGTTTCCATGGTTCCAAAGTATCTAAATGACATGTCAATGTTAACTATTATAATTTAATATGAATTCTATGCTAGTGTAGTGTTGCTATTGTTGTGGTATGAAGCATTCATGATAATGGAGTTATACAATATCTACATGATATATATATATATATCCATGAACTCCCTACCATGAACAAGATGTTGAAAAACTACATGTGATATACTATCCCCTACTTATGATGTTATGAAGTGTGAACTCCAATCTTGTGATCAAGTCAGTAATGTGTGTCAGTTTCATTCTATCGAGTCCTGGGGGTATTCGTACCCAAAAAATATAGTTGTGTGCCTAGAGCCATGTCATGTTTCACAAAGCCCGAAATCAAGCCATGATTCATTAGAAAATAGTCAGTTATGTGACTCAGGAAACCTCATGATCTGTGTCAGTTATTAGATATCAGTAGTATTTCGTCAGTCAATAGAATAAAATAAACTCAGTCTATGTCTAGTCAGTTAATCATGTTCAGTCTCTTCAGATGGGAGTAGGAGTTAGCACCGAGTGAACCCAAGGATGGGAACACACACTATCAGATGAGGGTGTGATTCTTAGCAGTCATCCTTGCATTCCAGAACTATGTAGCCAGAATAGGTTGAGACATCAAAACTGTCAGATGAGGGTTGATGAAGTGGCTTAGCACTGTCAGATGAGGGTCCCACCGTTCTCTTTTGGGAACACTGTCAGATGAGGGTTACCCATAGTTTGTCCTTACCAGTTGCGCGATATTGACACCCTTTCAGTCAGGGTAGAGATTGGACCCCAGCTTAGCCATAATGGTACATATGGGGTATGTCGGTTAAAAAACTACCTCCCATAGTTTCAGACTCAGTCTTAGTAAAAGAACTTAGATAGTTCTTTAGATTTTAGTATACTAGGACTGTTAGATACAGTCAAATTTAGTTATAGTAAAGAACTCGGATAGTTCCATCAGATTCAGGACTGTCAAAAATAGTCGCCCATGTTATCAGAACTATAATATCAGTCATGTTAGCTATCAGTAAACCATGTATTAGCGTACTTAACTAGATGTCACGTAATCATGATTCCAGTTACTATGTATGCATGTTTGCACTCTCACGTACATATCAGTCAGTTAGTTAGCATTTTTAATGCATGTAAACCCTTTTGTATTTAGCCTACCTCACTCATATACTCAGTACTTTCATTTGTACTAATGCATTTGCGCTATGGTGCTTTCTTTTATACTACACCATAGGTTCAGAGAAACGAGTTCCAAATTAGCAGTAGCATTCTAGTCGCAGAGTTGCAGTAAGTCCTCATCCATTTGAGGATGACATTATTTTGTTTCATTCATTATTTCAGTTTAGTTCTACTAGACGGAGTTAGTTGGAGACATGTTCCTTCAACTCCTTACTCAGATAGTATTTAGGCGCTTTCAGATTTACTTCAGATTTGATTCAGTTTTCAGTTGTTTTAGGTATTCGTTACCCCATATGGATGTCATGTTATATCAGATTCTTTATTTAGTTGAACCTTATGGCCTATTGTTCATGTTTTCTGCATTATTACATCATATATTGCAGCGTACAGGTACAAATATCAGTCACGGGTTAGTTTGTGGTCCTTCGGGGTCATAAGCACCGTGTAGCATTTTGGTTCAAAAATTTGGGGTGTTACTGATCTCTTGGAAAGAAAGATTGTTCTGAATGTCTAAGCCCTCTATCGGGACTACAAATGCTGGGTCACCTATGTATTTCTTTAGCAAGGAGACATGGAACACTGGATGAACTAAGGCTAGATTTGAAGACAATTCGAACTCATAAGCTATGTTGCTAAAATGATTGAGAATTTTAAAGGGATCGTAATATTAGGGACTGAGCTTTCCCTTCTTGCCGAACCACTTCACTCCTTTCATGGGAGAGATTTTCAAGTATACATAATCACTAATCTCAAACTTGAGATCCATTCTACATATGATTTTTGTCGGCTTTGAGCAGTCCAGTGTCTTTCTATGATCAACTGATCTTTCTCTAAGGTGTTGAATACCAAGTCAGGCCCTACTACTGTGGCCCACCCACTTTGAACTAACCGATTGAAGATCTGCACCTCTTATTCTAGAGTGCTTCAAATAGAGCTATCTTAATAATAGAATGATAGTTGTTGTTGTATGCAAACTCAATCAAAGGCAAGTGGTCATCCCAAATCCCCTTAAAATCAATTACGCACACCCTCAGCATCTCTTCTAAGGTTCGAATGGTCCCTTCTGGTTGACCATCTGTCTGAGGTTAAAAGTTTGTACTAAGGTGAACTTGGGTACCAAGACCCTTTAGGAACACTTCCAAAAGTGAAAGATGAACTGGGTACCTCTATCTGAAATAATAGATAATAGAACACTGTGTAATCTGACCAACTCCTTGATATAGAGTCTAGCGTAATCCTCAGCTGAATAAGAGGTATGGACTGAATGGAAATGAGCTGATTTGATCATCCTATCTATAATGACCCAAACTGAATCATACTGACGACGAGTATGAGGTTACCCATCATAAAATGCATGTTCACTTCTTCCCACTTCCAAGTAGGAATACTAAACTCCTGCATGGACCCACTAGGCTTCTGATGCTCTATCTTAACCTGCTGACATATAGAGCATTTAGCCATAAAATCTACAATATTTCTCTTCAGCCCATACCATCAATAGATCTCCAACAAATTGCGGTACATCTAAAAGCCCCTGGATGAATCAAGTAATGCACACCATGCTCTTCAGCAAGAATTTATTGCCTCAAGTCATCTATACTTGGAACACACAGATGACCTTGACAACGGAGAACACTATCTTTTCCTTGGCAGAAAACCTCTACTTTATGATCTCTGACCGGCTCTTTAAACTTAATAAGACTAGGATCTCTATCTTGCTTTTCTTTCACCTTGGATACTAGAAATGATTCTGAACTGTTTTGAACCCATATACTACCTTCTGCTGAATCGACTAAGCAGACACCTAGTCGGGTAAGTTGATGGACTTCCTGAGCTAATTTCTTCTTACTGTCCTCAACATGAGTGACATTACCCATAGACAGTCTATTGAGAGCGTCGGCCACTACATTGGCCTTGCCCAAATAATAAAAAACACTTATGTCATAATCTTTAAAGAGCTCTAACCACCTTCTTTGATGGAGGTTAAGATCTTTCTGAGAAGATACATACTGAAGGCTCTTGTGTTCTGTGAATACATCTACATGAACACTGTACAAGTAATGCCTTCAAATCTTTAAGGCAAAAACTATGGCTTCTAACTCAAGATCACAAGTCGAATAATTCTTCTCGTGGGGTTTAAGCTATCTTAAGGCGTAGGCTATGACCTTACCATGCTGCATAAGGACACAACCCAAACCTACTCTGGATGCATCAAGTACACTACGAATCCATCTGAACCATCTGGAAGAGTCAAAACTGAAGTTGAGGTGAGTTGACTTTTCAACACCTAAAAACTCTTCTCACAAGGATCTGAGCACTGAAACTTGACTTTTTTTTGAGTTAATCTGGACATAGGCAATGCAATAAAAGAAAATCCTTCTACAAATCGATGGTAATATCCAGCCAAACCTAAGAAACTTCTGATAGCTGATGGAGAGATAGGGTGAGGCTAGTTTCTTACTATTGGTCTTTTGAGGATCAACTCTAATGCCATCACTAGAAATGATATGACCAAGGAATGTTACTAACCTTATCCAGAATTTGCACTTATTGAATTTGGTGAATAACTAATGATTTACAAGAGTCTACAATACTATTCTGAGATGGTCTGCATGATCACGCTCACTGTAGGAATAGAAAAGAATATCATCTATAAAGACTATGACAAACATGTCCAAGTACTGCTTGAACACACAGTTTGTGAAGTTCATGAAAGCTGCTGGGGCATTGGTAAGTCCAAAGGACATGACTAAGAATTCAAAGTGACTATACTGAGTTCAAAAAGATATTTTTGGAGTGTCATATTCTCTAACTCTGAGCTGATGATAGCCTGATCTGAGGTCTATCTTAGAGAAATAGCTGGCACCCTGAAGTTAGTAAAACAAATCATTGATTTTGGGAAGTGGATACTTGTTCTTGACCGTGACTTTATTGAGCTGATGGTAATCAATGCACATTTTGAGAGAACCGTCTTTCTTTCGCACGAATAAGACTAGTGCACCCCACGGGGACATACTAGGTTCGATGAATCCCTTATCTAAGAGATTCTTTAACTGTTCCTTTAATTCTTTGAGTTCTGCTGGTGCCATTCTGTATGGCAGAATAGATAAAGGCTGAGTATCTGGAAGAAGATCAATGCCAAAGTCTATTTCTCTTTTGGGAAGATCTTCGAGAAAGACATTTGAGTATTCATTCACTACTGGGACTAATTCAAGACTGGGATTTTCAGAACTAGTGTCCTTAACTCAAACAAGATGATAGACACATCCCTTAAATATCATTTTCCATGCCCGAAGGTAGGAAACAAGCTAACCTCTGAACGCTGAAGTACTACCCCTCTACTCTAGGACAGGTTCATTTGGAAACTGAAATTGGACCACTCTATTTTTGCAGTCGACTATGGCATAGAAGGAATGAAGACAATCCATATCGAGAATGATGTCAAAATCAGTCATCTCTAATTTGACTAAGTTTACTAATGTGACTTTTTGAAATACCATAACTAGATAGTTCCTGTATACCTGTTGGGCTATGATAGTTTTACCCATTGGGGTAGAAATTGAGAAGGGATCTGCTAGAATTTTAGGACTGACTCTAAAATCAACTGCTATATAGGGAGTAACAAAAGACAAAGAATCTTATGGATCTAGCAAAGCGTAAACATGTACATGAAAGATCTGTAACATACCAGTAACCATATCAGGAGAATTTTTTGGATCCTATCGGGACTAAAGATCATAGAGTTTGTTTGGGCATTGCCCACTGGTAGCACTGGAAGAGGCACCCTGCTGATTCGGGCAACCAAATTGAGCTGGAAGGTGATTACGCAAACCTTGAGGACCTGGCTAGGGACAATCTCTAACTCTGTGGCCTGTCTTCCCACATCTAAAGTAAATATCACTGCTAGCTCTGCAAGTACCCTGATGGTGCTTGCCATATATCTGACAAAGAAGATAGGTTCGAGCACCGCTAACACTTAGGTTCGAGCACCGCTAACACTGCCCTGAGACTTAGAGCCTGGCAAGCTATCTCTATTGCCGTTTCTGAATTTTGGCACTAGAGCACTGGCTAAGGAAGGAGCTAGAACAGATGACATTGGGTGAAACTGAGAATGGTTACCACCCTCTGACTTAGGCTGATTAAAGTTAAAACTACCTGTCCTTGCTATTTTATTCTACTTCTCTGTTATCTTAATCTTATGATCTTCTTTTTGTTGAGTATAGATCATAAGCCTAGCTATGTCTATCTCACTAATTAACATTACGGATCTGCACTTATTGACCACACTATTATTCACCCCAGAAACAAACTTACTCATCTGGCCCTTCTATCTGCCACTACATGAGGAGCATATCAAGCTAGTTGAGTAAACATAAAAGAATACTCTTTCACTATCATGTTGCCCTACCTGAGGTTGATAAATTCTAACACCTTAGCCTCCCTCAGCTCTAGGGGAAAGAATCTATCAAGAAAGGCAGTGAAAAACTCCTCCCACTCAATAGGCCCTGCATCTATAGCCCTCTCTGTTTTCCACTATTTGAACCATGTATGAGCCACATCCTGAGACTGATATGCAGCTAGCTCAACACTCTCACTAGTCGTAACCCCCATAATATTTGTAACCTTCTACACCTGATCAAGGAATTCCTGAGGGTCCTCCTCTAACTTAGACCCAAAAAGAATTGAGATTTATTTGGGTTAAGTCTTAAATCCTAGTTGCGATAGTGTTGGCCATTAGATTAGCTGGAATAGCAGCTGTCCATTCATTCTGTGTATTAACTGAGTTAGCAAGAGTGGTGAATGTAGCTCTAAACTCTGCTTGGGAGACATGTTCGTCCAAGGGATCTGCTTGGACAGGCTAAGGGGTTGACTAATATCCATTTCTTCTTTTAGGAGACATGTTCTGAGAATGAAAATGGAGAAATGAATTACACTAAGAGTTAAATTTGAGCTCATGCTTAGTGGCACGACATGAATACTGAAAGAAGGGAAACTATTCCTAAAACATCTTATAGCCCCCTCTACATAAATATTGCGTGCAACACGCTCATGCACAAGACTCTACTATATACTGTTGTTCAGACTTCTTAGGAAATTATTGAACCTTAGGCTTTGATATTAAGTTTGTAACACCCCGAATATCGTACCCAAAATGCCACACGATGCTCATGACCCTGAAGGACCACAAACTAACCCATGACTGATATCTATACTGAGCATTGTATAACATATTGTATAAATGCAAAAAAAGGCAGAAAGGCCATAAGGTTCAAATATCTGATAAAACATAATATCTAGAAATATGGTATCACCATACCAAAAATAAAATAACTATCTGAACATACTAGTCTGAAAGCCTATAAACTGTCTAAAAACTATGGAGTTGATGGGACATGTCCCCAACTAACTCTAAACTACTGAAATAATAAAGTAATAAAATAATCATGCTATCCTCAAATAATGACGACTCACTCCTAGTCTAGATACTAAACATCTGATTTACTAAGGATGGTCTGGAGCTCGTGCTTCTGAACCTATGGTACAAAACACCATAGCACAAATATGTTAGTACGATTAAATATACTAGTATGAAAGTGAGGTAGACTGAATGCAAGGGTTCATATGCATGAATAATACTGACTGATTGGATACAATGAACGTGAGAATACATGAATGAATACGTGAAATGTAACTGAGATCATGACATCACTAAATCTAAATACTAATAACATAAGTTTCGTATAACTGATATACTATAATCTGAATAATTGTGTCTAACAGTCCTATTTCTGATGGAACTAGCTGAGTTCTGTACTAAACTGAGTGGTTGTATCTGACAACCCTAAATTCTGTAGAACTATATGAGTTCTACTACTGAGACTAAGACTTTAACTGTAGGAAGTAGTCATCTAACTGACTAGACTAAGACTGTAACTGTAGGAAGTAGTCATCTAACTGACAAGCCCCAAATAAGATAATATAATTAAGTTGGGGTCCAATCTATAATCCCAATTAGAAGGGTGTCAATACTACACCATTGGTAAGGACAAGATGTGAGTAATCCCTCATCTAACAGGTACTCTAAGGAGGACGGTGGGATCCTCATCTAATAGGTTAAGTCGCCTCATCAACCTTCATCTAACAGGTTAGATGTCTCAACCTACGCTGTCTATGTAGTTTTAAAGCACAAAGATTGCTTCTAAGAATCACACTCTCTACTCACAGGTGAGTTCCCATCCTTGGGCACACTCAGTGCTGAATCCTACTACCATCTGATTAAATACTGAATTAATTATATTAAACTGACTGAACTGAGTTCACTAAGTTCTGTTGACTGATGGAATATTATCGAGATCTGATAATTGACTGAGATTACTAAGATTACTGAGTTTTCCTGAGTCATGAGACTGACTGAATTCTATTGAACATGGCTTACCTGAGAGTATCTTAAAAATTGACACTGTCTCTAGGAACACAGCTAAATTATTGGGTACAAGTACCCCCAGAACTCGATAGCATGAAACTGACAAGACATGAAACTTCCTGGATTCACGACCATAATCAACAATCCATAATACAATCATTGGGGAATTTCATGAGGTACTTGATTATCATGGTTTGGTACATGAACAAGAATGCATATAAGCATGTCATAATTTCATAGGGCTAATCACATGAACAATCCATCAAATAATTTCAATGTATAATAATATATGGAAGTCATTTTAAACATAAGGGTAAAGCATGGGTTCTACAATTTGGTCATAATTGAGTCCTAAAGCATAATTCTTATTCTCTTGGGCATTTTATCAAACACATTACATGCACAACCTTAGGCTTAGGCATATACACTAGTTCATACATCTTGGTTACTTTAATCAATTCAATTTAAAAGTTTCCAACCCATATACTAGCATAATTTCATGAAAAGTACATAAAGCCTCCAACTTGGGTTTCATACAACCACATCAACATAATTAAAACTAACTCACCATATAAAAATCATAATTCATGAGTTTAAAATGGGTTTATTGAGCTTCATGGGTAAAATAAACCCATGAATCAATATTTTACATTCCTGGGTGGATGATTTCTTAAAGGTTGGTGGATGAAAGCTTAACTTCTTAACTTGGGATTAAACACCTAGGGTTTCTGGTTCTTGGGGATTGATTTCTGAAAGAAACCCTAATTTGGTATTGTGGATGAATAATGAAGTTATAAGCTCTGGTCTTGTATAATTAGGGGTTAAAACGAGTGGAAAAAGACCTAAATACCCTTTAAAAATGGCTTAAAATTGTTGATCAAAAGTGGTGACAGTTTGGTCGATGGTCTGTCGCTGGCTTGATAATCCGTCGATCCTGACTGTCGCATTTGACCAGAGCCTAAACTTTCTACCTTTTCTATGATGGTTTGGGAGACAGTCCATCGCTAGCTCGATGGTCTATCAGTCCTAGCCGTCGTACTTGACCATAAGTCAGGTTTACTGCCTTAGTTGCGAAGGATTGGGAAATGGTCCATTGCTATCTCAATGGTCGGTCAGCCTGATCGTCGCTTTTGGGCAGTTTTGATAGTTCACTGTAAAATGACCATGACCTTTTTACTCCGATACCAAATTTGGACAAAATTGGTATCGTTGGAAAGCTAATTCAATTTCCCATATGATAAAAAGTTTAAATTAAGGAAATTCTATCTGATTTAAATATTAATCATTAGAAATTCATCACTAACTATTCTGGAGACTAGATTTAACTTAAAAAAAGTCTGGGGTATTACAGAGAAGACAACTATTATACTAATTTTTTGGGTGAAAAATACATTAGAGTAGCTTTCAAGTGGAGAATTGGAAATTTCCATTAAAGATTTGTTGAACCCTAAATCTTATGATTTGAATTTTCTTTATCTTTTCATAAATCAAATTGATGGAGATTTTTGGATATATCCTGCTTATTAATCTTATGTGTATCTAGTTCTTTCTCTTGGTATTATGTTGGAATAGGGTGCAAATTGTGTATGGGTTGTGATTCATTTTTGTATATTCTAATTTATTAATGATGGGTTCTACTATTATTTGATTAAATTGGTTGGGATTTATGGGTGAAAACCCCAAATACCCATATGGGTTTGTGGGTGAAAAACAAGCTCAAACAATCTTTGAGGGTGAGCTTTTTGAACCCTCATCATCCTTGAAAAAGGGATGTGGCAACCAAGGCAATAGTAGAGAATTAATGTGTGCAGTTTGCTAACCTTTACTGTCTTAGACATAAGGTTGATTATGAGGTTGAATATACCTTGGGTGTCATCCTAGAAATAAGGATACCCAATTGAGGCATTGGGTGGCTTTGATTGAAACACTCTTTAGGTACTTGAAAGGGTCAGTGAGTGACATCCTTGAAGCTTTGCTGACAAACTAGCCTTAAGGACTTTCAACCTAGCCTACCACGTCACTAACGATTAGAATTTGCACCGAATCATCATGCTCCCATGCATAATTTTCTCTTATGAAAGCATAATCCTAAGATCCATCTCTAATTGATTATACTCTAATTATTCATAGCGCTAAATTAGTCCTTTAGAAGTTGAATAGTAATCATATCTTTGAAACATCTAAAATCCCCTAATTACTTGTATCTTAAGTTTGAGTTTAGCAAGAAACTTCAATTTTAAACTTATTTAAATCGCCACTCATATTGTTCCTCGAGGATTAGACCCTGACTCAAAGTTAGGTAATTATATTGACGATGACTGCCTTGCACTTAAATTAATGTGTAAGTTGAGTGTTATCAAAGGTGGCGATAAGAGGCCATATCATCAATATAGTTTTATTGTTATTCCATTCGAGAGTAAGGATTCTCTCAACAGTAGTCAACTTCACTATCGGTTCTATAGAGGTAGTATTTCATATTATGTGTAGCTATTATATTAATCGTAGTAGTAAAAATGGCCAAAAATCTCATTGGACTTTATGGCGTATTTAGTATGGGTCTTCAGGCTGTGGCAACTATTTTAGTTCAGGTCGTGGTGGCTGCAATTATGGAAAGATTGGTCATTAGTCTAGAGAGTTCCCCATACATAAGTTGGTTGCTCACACAGAGTATGTTCCTCACCATCCTAGGTCTCCTGAGATGTGTTTTGATTTCAGGAAGGATGGTCATTTCATTAGAGAGTGCCCTTAGTGTCAATTGGTCAGCCCATTGGGGTCAGCTCATTTTCTATCCAAGTAAGGTTTCAGAGGTTTGCTACAACTATAGAGAGATTGGTCATTTATCCAAAGAGTGTCCCTAACATGGGATTATTATTCATTCATCTCATTCAGATCACTCTTGTAGTATTGTGGCACCTTCGGGTAGAGGTAGTGCATTTAGTGCCACAGTTAGTGATTCAGGAAGTCAATCCAAGTTTTAACCTATTTAGATTTTATTCTCATTTGGATCCATCAGGCATGTGATTTTGGATTTTGTCATGATATGTGCGCCTTTGTTTCTTGCCTTTACCTTTTATTTGTGTGTATTAGGGTTCTCATACCCATTGATGATTGTATGGCTTGGTACGTTTATATCAATTGTAGCGTGCCTTGATATAGATTTCATGATTATATGACTAACCTTATAGATTATTTCTTTTAGTAGTGGATTAATGCTGATAATAGGTCCAAGTCCTATTTACCTTAGGATATTAGCCTTTCTATGGCCCTAGGGTGGCACCTATTGTTGATTTTCATTTTTAGGTACCACCTATCTCTTATACTGATGCTTATATTACTGTTGTTACTATTTTTATTATTTTATCTTTATCGATCCTCACTTGGTAGATGAATAGACTAGCATTTTCTAGCTAGAATTCTCTTCTTATTGGTTTTAGTTTGTGGCCTATATGGTTAGCTTGGTTGGATTATTTGTCTCTTATAGCGAGGTAAATTTGGTCATTTTGTTCTTTTATTGGTGAGGCTAGACCAGTTGTTGAGTGGTTATGACAGTAAAGGTAAGTTGACCTTCTATGATTCTGTTATGGTTCTAGAGTCATGAGATTGTGTTCTGTACCCTATTTTAGAGGTTAGGTAATTTGCGGTCTATTCTTTTAATTTGGCTAGTTTATCACCCGGTAGTGGAGTTGATATTGATATCAAGAGGTCTTGGATTTGTCTTTTAGATTTATCAGGTTCATCTCCTAGTGATAGTTTGGTGTTGGTATCAGTGTGGTATTAGATACTCTATTCTTGTCATATTGTGGTTCTTATCTTAGTGGGGTTTGGAGAGTTAGAGATAGGTGACCTTTCTTATTACCATTTCCTAAGTAGGTAATTGAGTATTTATTATTAATATGGGGTACTGGATTGACCAATTTCTGGCTAAGGTTGTATTTCTCTGAGGCATTAGAGTTTTGTCCATGAATAATGTTATTTACTACCTTGGTAAGTTCTTGAGTATGCTTTGGTGGTTCGTGCCCTCTAGCAGATATGGAGTTGGTTACTGGTTTTCTAATTGGTGATTTATCCTCTATTGTGATTTTGTTGTTCAGCTGTATTTTAATTTCTGCTCTGACATGATCCAAAAGAGATATGTTTAATTTTGATAGTAAGGTTGATTTGGGTATTTGGCCTTAGTTCAAACTTGTTGGCTTATTTTTTGATTTGACACCTTAAAATGTCAATTTAGAAGTTTTAACGAATTTGAAGTGTGGATGCTTGCCCATCTTTAGTTTTGGGTTGGATAGTAGAGATTGAGCGATTCAGCCTTGGTGTTGAGATTTTAGCAAGAAGTTTTAGAGCTTGGGTGAAGCTTTTATTTTGAGATTTTTATCAATTGTGATTTCATCTATAGGATGGCTAAGCCTGCTTCATGTCTACCTATTTGGTCTTTTTCAGTTTAGATAGATTATGGTTGATAGGTTTTTAGATGATAGCCCATGGGCATGGTATTGGTTCCTTCAGCTTTGACCTAAGTTTTTATCTCTCATAAAAAATTTTGGTGATCTACTCAATAAGAGTAGTATGCGTGAGTTGGATTCTACATGGCTTCTTCCTCAGTTGATGGTGCATCTTGGAGCATATCATTCAGTGATGGGTAATTGTGCTTCAAACTCTTGGATTTCAATTTTGAGGATCATCCAGACTAGTTGTAGCAATGACATATATTTCAAACCTTGGTTATCTCCATTTATGTTCCCAAGTATCATTGTATGGGCTTATTCTCATGCATGCCATTATGAATTTTTAGGGGATCAGCTTCAGTTCTTCAAGGTTAGTATGTTGGAGTTGTGCGGCAAGGCTCAAGGTGACTTTTTGCATGGTTTAGAGTGGGTAATAGGCTTGGAAAGGCCAAAGAAGGATATATTTTGATTTAGAGTTGCTTGTATGAGTCATTCCTTGGTTTATCTCTAGCTTGGTTGAGATGGTATTAGTTTGGTATCTATGTGTTATGGTTTGGTTTGCATGCTTCAACCTTCCCTAATTCAGTTGGAGGCCAGTTGGTGGTTAAGGTTGAGTTTTGGTTGTTGAAGAGTGAAGTGTGGAAGTTGGTTGGAAAAGGGATACACATGACAAAATCCTTTAAATATGTCATTTCTGTTTGGAGGTTATCTGTGAATTCATGCTCGAAGCATATAGGCGCGGTACCTCATCCTATCGAGCTTTCATGAACTTTCTATCTATTGACTTTTGTGGATGCAAGTCCTTTAAGTAGTGGATATTGTAATGACCCACTAGGTCATTTCCTCGATTTGCATGCAATTCTGGCATTTTGAACCTACCCATAGTGGCTATAGATCATTTATGACATGCCAAAACTGTCAGTTTGGTTATCGGATAATTCCTTTTGATTTTAGGCTTATTTCCCTATTTTGGAACTTGTGTTGTTTAGAATTTGATCTCTAGACAAAAATCCTAGTAGATGACCTTGAATAAAAATTTTGATAGTACCATCAGCTATGGAATGTTGAATTTAGGCTTGGGGGACCCTTGGTTTATGTATCGAGGCTTTCAAACTCATTATGGGCTATTGGATGAATTATACAAAAAATAGAACTATAGGTGTGGGCCCTACATTTAGTTGAAATGATCTTGGATGAAAGTTTTGATGGTTCCATTGAGTCTGAAACATTGAATTTAGTATGGTAGCATAATTCATTTGCACGCATGGGGTTCTGAATGAATATCGAGCACACGATCAGAGTCTATTTTGGACTCAAAGAAAATTTGATGCATTAAGTTGTTGATCCGACCACTTAAGCAATCATATGACCACTTAAGTGGTCATTGCACATGTGACATAGTGTCGCTTAAGCAATGTCTGTGTCCGCTTAAGTGGGCATTGCTTAAGTGGTGTAGGAGTCGCTTAAGCGATACCCGACCCAAGTGCTAGATTTCTTAAGCAATAATGGAGCCACTTGAGTAGTTTCTGCTTAAGCAGCCATTGGTTAAGCGACATGATGACCACTTTGAAACACCCTGGGTTTGACCCTTAGAAAATTTCTTGATTTATGGCTTCGAAACATCATACTATTTGGGGTACCAATCATATGATTGGGTATAGGTCAAGTAATCTAGTCGTATATTGTCCAACGTTTGGCGGTGTTGGGTGGTTGAGTTTCTGGAATGGGTACAACTAGGTGGGCATGGGTCGTATGGTCCAACTCGTATGTCGGACAGTGTTCAACCCCTCATAATTCTTCCTAGGGTATAATTTCATGGTACTAATTGTATGGTTGGTATGGTTTGGCTTAGGTGATCGTATGTTTGACAATGTTGGGGTCCAAGAGGAGGCCTAGGGTATAAGTGGTGGGTACCACTCATATAGTAGGGTACGATTGGTATGGGATGGTCATACCATCCTGCGGGGATTTTAAGCAGTTTAAGTTGGGGGAAATCTGGACATTTTCCCTCTTAACCTCTTAAGGCCCCACAACTTATAACCCTCTTGGGGAATTATTTAACCTATTTGCAATCACTCAAACTCTCTTAAAACACTCTCAAATTCTCTCTAAGGCTCTTGGGTTAAGGAAGGCTAGGGTTTCATCAATAGGAGCAAATTGGGACTTACAAGGGTGATTTCTCTCCATCATCTTCTTAATCTAAGGCATGTTACTCCTCCCTCATTGTTAGTTCCAACTAAAGGCATGTTTTATGAATTATTTTCATGGCATAAATATTGTATGGTTTTGGGTTTTCAAATATATGTTAGGGGTTTTGGTTACAATGGTTGGTTATGATTTTCCCATGTCTTTTACTTATGATTTTCATATTATTATTGTGGTTTGAAAATCTGGTTGCATGGGAATGGCTTATTGGTACATGGTTTTGGCTTTAGAAACACTATGCCCCCAACATGTTTGATAAAATGCCTATGATAAAATGTCTCCATGATAGAATATTTTTGGTTAAATTGTTGGACTTTCATTGAACTATGCATGGTATAACTTGGTAATGGAACCCTAAATGGTATAAATGGTTTGGAATGGTTAAATGGTAAGGTCTTCGTGGTTATGGTTAGTCTAATTGAAAGCCTTGTGGGGTACAAGGGAATCCCCCAAGCAAGCATAATAATGATCACTTGTGGGGTACATAGGATTCCCTTAAGTCAACTTAATAATATAATCTATGGGTACATGGGAATCCCTTCTTCTTAAAAAGGATGGCTAAGGACATTTCTTGTAAGCTATAGTCGGTATGACGATTCCACTACTTATAGACTTGGTTAATAATAAATGGAATAGTGTTTTAGTTGTGTGGTAATGGTTTTAATTGGGCAATAATGGCAGGGTGTGATATATAACCACGAAGGTGTGAGTTCAATGAACGGATACTGGAAACTCATGTTTTCCAATAAGAGGATTGGTTATGACGACCATATATAATACTATGGGGTACACGAAAATCCCCTAAGTACACTTGTACATCTGTATCATGGAGAGCGCAGGGTACTCGAGACTCTCCTACTCCTATGGTATCTTCGGTTCATGTGGCTGCACGCATCGAGGCTCGTTCAGGGGGTTACACCAAACCCATATAGCCCATGGTTGGTTCTAGGATGGTTAAGCTACAGATACTCAGGTTAATAATTTTAAAGGCATGCTAAGCCCGGCTCCCTTTACTAGCATGGTTATTTAAATGTATGTATGGTTGTGAATGCATATGGTTAGTTTACTTGGTTTTAATAGTTGGCATTATTTTATCCTTATCCTGAGTGCATGCTGGCGTTCACCCGCTAACCCGTCTTCACAAGGCTGTATCCCCATGCGATGTAGAAACTAACCATTCTACTTCTTCTTCTTAGTTATCAGATTAAGGATCAGCTCGGTTAGACTGAAGTGGTTAGCTTCCATATTTCGGGAGGCTCCATTTAATTTGATAGATGTCTTTAGATACTTTGGTCATTTTATAGACATTAGTTTTGGCAATGTGGGACATGTACCAACCAGATATTGTTTTACTTTTGATTAAAGACTTTGTGGGACTACTAAGGGTTGGTATGGGTGATGTCGGCAATGTTATCATCCTTAGTATTGGCATTGGTATTGGGGCTGATATAGTTTGACTGTATTTATGATTGTTCCATCCTATTATGTTTTATATTATATATATTTATACTGGAACTTATTTGGTATGGGATGTATAGATGGGTTTATGGTATTGTTTTGGTTTTGGATATTGGTTGGATAATAGATGGTTGGACTTGTTTGGGTTGGTCACGGTTATGGATCTATCCTGTAGACTAGAATTGTAATAAATGTTATCTTGTTATATGTTAGGAACTCATCCGACTCAAGGTACATGTTTGAAGATTGGGTTGGGTAATGGGGATGGTCCCTGGTCCTTGTTGGACTTGGGAGGCCCATTACGACATGGTCGTGGTTTGGGTCGTGCCACCACTTAAGCAACACCTGGTGGTTATTTATCCCTTTTTTCTTCACCTAATTTTTCACAATTTCTTCCACCATTTTCATACCAAATCTAGAGCTCAAAGAGAGGAAAAAGTGGGAAATCATCCACATTAGTTAAGGTAAGCTAACCTAACTCTCCTTGGTCATTTTATATTAGTTTTTCTTTAAGATTTCATCCTAATTCATGGTAAATTCTTAGAAATTAGGTCTTGAATTCCTAAATTTTATGGGTTGATTTGAGACCCGATCTACACTCCGTTTGTGGTAAAATTTTGAGCACATATTCATTGTCCTTCGAGGGACCTCATGATGAATTTAATTTTGGATTTCGTTTGCACATGGTCTTGACCTAAATTTTGACCCAACCTATAATATACCAATATGGGTCTCATTTTACTCCTAACAATGTATAGATTACTATTTTGATAATGTGGCGATATTTTAGGATCGTGGAGTAAAGACAAACGGTTTGTGGTTGATTCAAGAGTTGTGGTTCAACATAGAGGTAGGATTTTGTCTATACTTCTTTATTAGATGGTCTATTATATATATATTGGATGTCATAGGGATGGTAGGATTTGATATTGGAATAACACCGTGACTTAGCCTAATTTATGAGTTTGGGGGCTAGAAGGGTAATTGACCCTTAAGATGAAATACTGATTATGCTTCTACAATCCAATTAACCTAGGTTGTTAGCATGTTAGGTATAGTTGAGGCTAATGGACCTTGAATATAATATTTACTATGATACTTGACGGATTGTAACTTTTCTTGATTATGACATGGTTATGGTGGATATATATATACACATACATAATTGGATTTCAGAAAGTGTTTTATCCTTGTAAAGGATGTGGTCTTAGTTTATAGATGTTTTGATGCTTATAACGGTATTGTTTGGATACTAGTGATGGTATGCATAGATTTGTTACATTCATTCTCACTAAAATGGTAAATGGTATGATTCCAACTAAAAAAGCAATTTTACTATTGTTTTTTCTAAAAGGAGATTTATTCCTACTTTTTACTTTTAACACGGATTTCTTCAAAATGGGAATCGTACCATCTTAATGAATAATTTATGAGTCTTTGAGAATAAATATGATGTTTTAAATATTTTATAGAAATATATTTTGGTCCATAATTTTGCTACTACTATTTGATATGTCATGGATTCATGGCACTTTCGATCTTAAAACCAAAAATTATGCAAGAACTTAGGTCATTTTTGTTAGATGTGACATGCTCTGTGTTTTTTCATAAGAAAATAGGGTTGGAAGTGAGTAAAAATGAAAATAGAAAGAAAAATCTCCAAGAACTGAAGTTCTTCTTAGGCAACAAGTCGTTGGGTGAAGCCACGACTCGTCGTCCAAGTCGTAGGGTGACCAATAAAGAAATATGAGAAGAACAATAAAGTTGACACTGGTTATGAATCATAGGATATGATATGTGTCATAGGGAATATTGTTTTGAGAAAAATTGTGACAATGTCCTGAAAGTATACAAGTCTGAGCCCAATGGAGACAATACTAGTGACGAGTCATAGGATTTGACTACAACTCATAGTAAAGGCCATTTTGAGCATTTGGAGAAGAGACTTGAAAGTTGAAAACTTACTAGAGAAGCAATGAGTCTAGCCAATGACTCATAGGGAGATGTTACAAGTTGTCACCAAAGAGAATAGAAGACAAAATACAGAGCTGACAATGAGTTGTCTTCAGTTGAGATGACTCCTTGTCTGAGGTGTTACCACTACCGACCTTATTTTCCTATTTATTTTTGGTTAGGATTTTTAGAATTTTTGTGTATTCTATAAATACTCCTTGGCTATTTTGGTATTATTTTATGCACTCTTTATAATTACAATACTATATTGATTCTAAGATATATTTTTGATCTTGGCTTCCATTGTTCTTAGTTTGTATGGTTGGATATTAATTTGAGATTTTGGTTTTCATTATTCAATTATTATAAGATTATTCATATGATTTCTTTCATGAATTCAATGGATATTCTTGCAAACATGAGCAGCTAAATCACCTAAAAGGATTGTGGGAACCCTGATGGAATTACAAAGTAGAGAAAGTGTAAAGTCATTCTTGATTGATGTTCTTGCATGGATTGTGATTTTCTTCAATCTACTTGTGTTATAATGACTGTAAAAGTTAAGAACATGCTTGTATTCAAAACTATCTCCACAAGAGAGGTTGAGAATAGAAAAATAAGATCACAACAGATTTGAAGTTATCAACCTTCATCTAATTAACTTGAGACCCAAAAGACAATAGTTAAACTGAGATCCAGTACAAGGGTTAGAAAGGCGACACACTAAGACTCAAAAGGTGATGAGCAAAGTTTATCAAAGGCGTTTAAAAGACAATCGGTGATGCATAATCTAGTTAGATTTTGCATGTAAGGAATTGAGAGAGTTGGACGAGCATTATAATTTTGTGGATTTAGGAAGTCAAGGGGAACACAGTCCTAGTATTCATATCATATTGATTTCAACCTAAAGAGATCATGATTTGTTATTTTTGTTATTATTCTCACAAAATTCTGCCATTTTATTTTTTGCACTTTTCCAACTATTTCAATAGCTCTTGATAAAGATTCGGCCTATTCCCTGTGGACTCAACCAATTTAAGAAGTATCACTTTGAATGGATGACTAAGGCCTCCGATAAATACAGCCTGACACTAATCCGAGAGTTTTATATAACATATCAGATAGAACTGAGGAACATGTACCGACAGAGGATGGCATAGAAGGTAGGTGATCCCCTATACTTATTGATAATCTGAGGTGTTTGGGTGAAAATCTCCACTCAGAATATATCCAGGTTTCTTCAGAAAGGAGGGTTTTAGCTCTCAAAGATATGCGGAAGGTGAAGGTAAAGCAGATCAAGTTAGATGATAAGTTTGTTCACTTTAGTTAAATCGCTGGGATTATTACTGTAATGCAAAAAAAAGGCGCCTTGGTTTATGGGCATGGCTAATCAGATTACTAAGACCAGACTTAATTTTATAGACAAGTTATGGTGGACTTTGCTTCAACATCGGCTGATCTCGACTATGGGGGATAATGTATTGACTGACAGAACAGTATTGGTCGCTGGTATTATGGAAGGCTACAAGATTGATGCAGCCAAGATCCTTGTAAAGAATATTCATAACTATGTTGTGAGTACGAACACCAACCTAGACTTTCCTTACCTATTGGCACAAATTTGTTTAGATGAGGGGATACCGGTATCCCGGAGGTTGATCAATTTTTGACTATCCATAGGACCATAGACTTAGAACTGATTTGGGACCATGCCAACCCAATTATTTAAGGCTAGGGTTGGTACTTCACTTCTTCAGGAATCTCTCCTGGCCAGGGGGTAGATGTATTTTGATATATCGGATTTGGCCAATCTTAGTGACGCCCTCACATAGATTGCCCGAGCTAAGCCACATGCCTTCACTAATGTTAACGAATACTCACAGGCCCCTACTTCTCTGCCTTTGAGGTTATCCATATCCCTTCCATCCCCATGTGGCTATACTCTAGTCCTACAAGAGTTTCTCACTAATGTGCTAAAAATACTAGTCACCCTCAAGCAACAAGGACTAATATCGAGGAGGGGATGCAGCCTTATGTAAAGAAAGAGATTAGGAGTGAGATTTGGGGTATGCAGATCCAGTTTGATAGTTTTGAGCAGTAAATTTTCTAGTTATTGGCATGCATTTAGGCCCTTAATCTGGAAAGAATGCATAAAGATTTAGCGCACTCTAGGTTACTATTGGGGATATAGTTGAGAGGCCATTCCCTAATTTCCCAACTATAAGGAAGATCCAGTTGATAATGTACTGGATATTTTTGGTACAAAGGGTAAAGAAAAATCTTTTGATAAAGCGATTAATGAGGAATGCGCAAAGAGATCGGGGAAGAGAAAGAAAATGAGAAGGAAGAAAGAGGAGGAGCGGGCCGTATTGGTAGCTAGCCTACAGACTTCCTAGGACCATTTGACTAAGTTCCATAAAATTGAAGTGGGAGCTAGGAGCTGGTAGCTCCCATATAGGTGAGATGGCAGCTGCAACTGTAACAGGTGTGACTAAGAGCACAGTTCTACCTCTCGAGAGCCAGACACCATTGAACGCATCAACCTTCATTAGTGCCACTACTAATGTGAGTGTCCCAATCACTTTTGGTACTACAGTTAATGAGAGTGGGCCCATTTTGAGGCCCTATCTATTGAGTCTTTGTGATTCGACGCCTAGTACACCCGGGTATGTCTTTATCCCTTATTTTTACATTATAGTGATGCATTAGGCATAATGCATAGTCTTTAAGTTGGGGGTGGAGGTATACCACAACTGAGGGTTTTTATTGCCATATTTCTTTTTCCATCGACTACATTATCCTAGTAGAACTGACATATTTAATTGTGTTTTTATATTTTATGTTTGTGTTGTTTCTGTTTAAGTAGAAGAAAATATGAAACCTAAGAGTAGTTAACAATTGTTTTGTGCTTTTAAATTATTTTTAGAGAATCCAAAAAATGATATCCCTCCTAAAAAAAATTTTAAATGGTGTGATGTATGATGTGAATATCTGTGTGTCCATTGTGAATCTTATCATGGCATTAGAATTAGGGAAAACATAATCGTAGCTTAGCGTTGCATGAACTAGATAGGTAATAGTTGGTGATATCACCCTGTACTATATGCATGTGAGATACTTACCTAGTTTTTGATGTGCATTTAATTAAGAATTTGCTAGATTAGTCTTGCCTAGGTTGTAGGATAGTTGGTTAGGACATGATCATAGGCCATTTTTGACTTAGCCCACTCTTAGCCTAAATAACCATCCAAAATAAATTAATACCCGTTGATCCCTGATTTGAGCCTATATTGACCTGTTTTCTTGATTTCATCTTTTTACCTTTCTAAAATGATTGAAATGAACCTATTTTGGCCCCGGTCCCCTAAAGAGGGTAAAATGTATTTGAGATGAAGTGAGTTGACTGACATAGATATCTTAGGTTTTTCTTTTTTACGCATTGTGTTTATTTGTTATATGTTTATTGCCTAAGGGGATGCAAACATTCTAAGTTGATGGTGTTGATATGCTATGGTTTCATGATACTTTCGATGCTTAAAACCAGAAATTTCGCAAGAACTTAGGTCTTTTTTATTAGATGTGATGTTCTTTGTGTTTGTTTTGCAGGAAAATAGGGTTGGGAGTGAATAAGAATGAAAATAAGAAGAAAAATCTCCATATAGTGAAGCTCTGCTTAGGTAATGAGTCTTTGGGTGACACCATGACTCATCATCCAAGTCGTAGGGTAACTAGTAAAGAAATTTGAGAAGAAAAATAAAGGTTGCACTGCTACAACTCATAGGATCTGACTACAAGTTGTAGGGAAGATCGTTCTAAGCAAAATTATGACAAAATCCCTAAAGTATACAATTTTGAGCCTAATAGAGATGATGCTCATGACGAGTCTTAGGATCTCACTATGACTCGTAGTAAATGTCGTTCTAAGCATTTAGAGAAAGAGCCTGAAAGATGAAAACTTACTAGAGAGATAATGAGTCTTGATAATGACTCGTAGGAAGATATGATGAGTTGTCACCAAAGAGCAAAGAAGACAAAATACGAAGTTGATAATGTATCGTCGTTAGTTTAGATGACTCATTTTCTGAGGTGTTAACTGTCGACCTTATTTTCCTATTTAGTTTTGGTTAGGATTTTCAGGGTTTTTGTATATTCTATAAATACTCCTTAGATTTTTTTGGTATTAATATTTACCTTGGTCAAGGGAGATTCCAACACTTTCTACACTTTTATGATGATTTAGCTCCGAAGTTTATCATAGGCGGTGGATTTATAGACTTACACTCTTTTAGTCACGGTTCTAGATTGTACATATATATATATATATATATATATGTATGTACATATATGGTACTGGATGGAGTAGATTGATGATGATGATGGTTATAGAAAATCCTAGATCAGGACTAGGTCGGTGTATACGAGTACTCTCGAACCCCCTAGGGGCCCCTTCATCCGTAAGTCATCACGCTAGAGAAGAGAGGTTGTCATAGGTCCTGCATGTGCGAGTCATTGAGCTGTAGGATATTTACACACTAGGTTACTATATGGCATTTGGATCGGTTATGGTAGTATGGATTATACTTTGCATTCATCCTTACTTGTGCACTGCCTATAACCAGTACACGCCTATATCTATCAGCCTTATGGGGGCTTGCATAGGTATAGGTGATGAGTATTATCTGTGGTGTGATGTGTGTTAATTAGACCTTTCGAATTATGGGCTCGATTTAGGTATTGTTTGTCTTATTTCCTCCTTAGCTTTACTATGTTAGTCCTATATATTTGAGCATAGTTTACATTCTTTCTTGTATGTTATGTATATTTACATTATATTTGAAGCTCAATCAGCAATTGCCTACTAATTACAGTGTGTTTGAAACTCATATCACACTTCTGCAGCCTACAGATCATAGTATGGGTTCTTACCATTATGTGTACGTGCGAAGAAGCTATGATCCAGAGACATAAGGTGAGCTCCTGACATTCGGAGTATTACTATTCTTTCTCCTATGTATTAGACTAATCTATATGTTGTATTTGAAGATGGATTGTATTAGTATACTCATTTAGTACTTCATTTTGTTAACTTACTACATTAGAAGCTCTTGTACTCATTCCACCAGGTTTTGGGACTATCTTGTATATTTTAGCCTTTTTACTATATTTATCATGAATTCTTCAGTCATTTCTCTTTGTAATCTGTTACTAGTAGTTTCAGACTATGAGTTGGTTTACCTACTAGTGGGTTATAGTAGGCGTCATCATGACCTGAGACATTGAGTCGTGACAATTAGATATATACTACATAACTATTTCTACATCATATATACATGTTTATCCACCATTTATACAAATTGATACATGAAAAAAAGTTGCACGGACAAAATTTTATTAAAATAAGTGAAATTTCTCTTCTTTTTAATTTAAAAAAAATCAGCAAAAAAAAGCAACAAAAACACTTTTCATTAAAGATTGCCATTGAAAAAAAGTAATTAAATGACCATTAAGTGACAAACAAAACCTTGATTATTTTTGTTAGTTATTTAATTTTTGTATATAAATAAAATTTTCCCATATCCACTTCAAATCCTTTTTCCCCTTATCCATCAATTTGTATTCACTGATACGTCCTGATACAACTTGATAATTGTGTATTTGTTGATACGACCTGATACATATTGTGTATTCGTTGATACACTTGATATCAAGTGAATACACAAGGAACAAATACATTTGATTCACTTGTATTCATCAATACAACCTTATACCAACTTGATACAATTATATTCATTCATACATTTGATATAAAATGATTACACAAGGAACATATACAATTGATACAATTGTATTCATTGATATAATTTGATATAACTTAATATAATTGTATGCGTTGATATAACTAATACAACTTGATATAATTATATTCGTTGATACAAATACAAAGAGAAAGAGGTCAAACTATAAAAAACAGAGAGAGAGAGAGAGCAAAGGGGTGAAAATACAAAGAGGAAGATAGGTCGAGAGAAAGATGTAAAAATACAACATACAAAGGAGAGAGAAAGAGAAAGAGGAAGAGACACGAGTGTTTTTTTGCTTCGCATCTCAAGTAGTAGTTGTAAATTGTAAATACCTAAGCTATAGTTGTAGATATCTAATTGTGGCCATATATATATAGAGAGAGGTGAAAATATAAAGAGGGAGAGAGATAAATAATGATGTAAAATTATAAAATACATAGAAGGAGAGAGAAAGAGAAAGAGGAAGAGAGGTGAGTATGTTTTTTGTTTCGAATCTCAAATAGTAGTTGTGAATTGTAAATATCTAAGCTATAGCTATAGATCTCTAATTATGGCCGAATGTTAGTCATTATTTGGTAGGTATATAAAGCATAAGAAAGATTAGTATTTAAGGAATAGTAACGATTACATAAAGCAAGAGTTTTTTTTTACATTATTTTTTTTTTCAATTTTAAGGCATCACTTTTTTTCTTTTCGAAATGGAACGTTGTGTTTTTTTTTTTTGCAAAAGGGTCAAATTTATCTCTCAACTTTAAAATTCTCTAAATATATATTTCGTCATACTTTAGGGGTAAATTTATCCTCGATGTCATACTTTAGAATCAAATTTATCCCTCTACTTTAGAAATTATCTAAATATACCCTTCGTCATACTTTGGAGCAAAATTTACCCTCAATATCATTCTTTGAGATCAAAATTACCCCCTTTGTTAGGAAACTTTTTACATGTACTCTTTCTTTAATAAAAAAGCTCAATTCAACGTTAAATGCTCAAATCAACGTTAAATGCCCCATTTTTTAAAAACCAAAACACACTCTAATCAAATCCGCCCGACCTAACTTGAGCCACAAAAGACACAAACAAATATGCCCCCTTAAGTTTTGTTGGTCAGGACATTTATCAGTGCATAGCTTATGAAAAATTGATTTGCATCAGTGGAAACATAAAGAGATATACCTTTATCTCAGTTCATGGATCCGAATCAGTGCAGATCTCATAAAAATGACACTTGACGGGCAAATGCAATAGATTAGATCCACTGGATATTTTTCTGGATGATTGAGTTAAGAGGTCTCCCGATGTACCAATTGTGACATTTCTTCATTCATATGCAATTTAGATCTACACAAATTTTTCATTATGTCAATTTCTTAGAAAACTTATTCATTGATTGTAGAATCTATATACACATAGAATTACATACCAAATTTTGATATTTGAACATAACTGAACAAGAGCAGAGTTTGTAATAAATAGTTTTTCTAGTTCCATGCTTCGACTATCCCATTTTGTTTTACTTTTTGTTTATTTGTAAACAACCTACCATCATTGCACTTTGAAAGAGAAATATTTTTATTTGTTAAAAACATTCGAGTAAAAAAACTGAGAGAGAGTATATTTGTCTGTGTCTTTTTTGTGGGTCAGATCGGGCGAATGAGATTAGGGTGTGATTTGTTTTAAAATATTGAAAAATTTAATGTTGATTTGGACTTTTCTGTCAAATGAAGGGTACATGTGAAAAGTTTCTTAACAATGAGGATACATATGACCCCAAAGTATGACATCAATGGTAAATTTGACTCAAAGTATCACGAAGGGTATGTTTAGACAATTTTCCAAAGTAAAAGGATAAATTTGACTCTAAAGTATGACTGCAAAGGTAAATTTAGCCGCAAAGTATGATGAAGGATATATTTAGACAATTTTCAATGAAGAGGGATAAATTTGACCTTTTTCCCTTTTTAGAATTATCAATATAAAACCACTTTATAATTAACCAATCTATAACACCTTTAATACATCGAGTAAAGAGAGATTTTGAGCAAAGGGTTATCGAATAATAATAAAAGTTTGAGTTGCTTATTTGGGCTGATAGCCCATATATTAAACTGATAAAATAGATACTACACACTATTATCCAATAAATTGATTGCAAGTTTGGAGTGACAGGGTAGAAAAAAAATCAGTAAGAACAAGGCAATATAAAATTAAGAAGCAAAGTTGATAACACATCATTTGTAATGATCGAGCTCTTCAAATAACTACAAAGGTAGAATATAAGCAAAGATTCTATCTTTTAGGAACTCAAAGTATTCTTACGACAAAGTATCAAAGCCGGGGAAAAATCATAATCACACATCAATATTCAAAGGCAAAACTCATACGCAGCCCTCTTAAATACGCATCATTTTTCACTTAGGCACCTCAAGTGGACATTGTTTCATTTTGGCACCTCAACTAGGTATAAAGTGTGCCACTTTGGCACCTTTTGCTGAATCAGCAAATTTATATTGTGTGCGTGTATTACACGTGCCTGATGATGTGGAAAGTGACAAATAATATGCCGACACATGTCATTTTTCTAAAAAAATAATTTTAAAATTATTAATTAATTTTTTTTTTTGAAAAAAAAAAATCAATAATCACCCCTTTCAGCAATAATTAATTTTAAATAAAAAATACTCAAATAATTTATAAATAATTAATTTAAATAAAAAGTACCTCCTCCCCCTAACCTAACCACCCCACCAACCTTCTTCTTCAAACACCCCACCCATCCAACCCCCACCCCCACCCCACCCACCCCATCAGTCCACCCACCCCACCCCCACCTCACCAGTCCACCCATCCCGTCACCCGTCCCACCCCACGTACCCACCCACCACCCCACCCACCCCACCAGTCAATTTTTAATTTTTTTAAATTGATTTTATTTGATTTTAATTTTTCTTCACAGATTCAGCTTTACTTTTTAATTTCTTTCATCAATTTTGCTTCGATTTTTAATTTTCCTTCACTGATTTTTCTTGATTTTTATGCTTCGATTTTAATTTTTTTTATTGATTTTGTTTGAATTCAATTTTTCTTCACTGATTTAGTTTTATTTCTTAAGCATTCTTATTTCTTATAATTAAGCATTCTTATTTCTTGATTTAATCATTCTTGTTTTTTATTTCTTCTTTCATAAAAGAAGTAAGATTCTTGATTTGACCATTTTAGCGTAAGGATGTGTTAAGGAAAAAAATAGTGGTAAGTTAATGGATTGAGGAAAGAAGAAGAAGAATACCACCCAAATGCGCCTTCAATGCGTGTGTCACACACACCTTACCAACTCAGCAAAAAAGTATCAAAGTGGCACACTTGAAGGTCACTTGAGGTGCTAAAATGGAACAATATTCACTTAAGGTGCCTAAGTGAAAGATGGTGCGTACTTGAGGCCTGCCTATGTATTCTGCCATATTCAAATGATCATCAAATTAGAAGTCATACTAAACTAAATTACAGTATAAATCAGTCTTAAACTGTCTAGGAATTCCGAAAAAAGAATGTTCACAAGGTCTTAATTTTAATTTCAATGTCAACTAAGAAAATGAAAAAAGAAAGGAACAAAAAGAAGCAACATCCTCTGCTACTGTATATATCAAAGAGAAAGTGTCAGAGAGGATGGTTTAGGCTAAGGTAGATCGCTGATGGTCATAAAATTTCTCTCGTGTATTTTAGCAAGGCTACTAACATGTACTTTATGTGAAAACACCATGACCCAATCAGAAACACCAACCGATACACCAGCGAAGCTCGTTACACCACAAGAAGGTATTAGCTATAATCTCCAGTTGATTACATTCGTAAATTTCCTACCCCAAATTTTCAATCTATTCTAGAGGAGGGTGAGGATACGTCTTCAATTTTTTATTCTCCTAGGTCACTGCACCTACAAAATTATGGTGTCTTTACTGGACCATCGACAAATCAAAGAGTCATCTCCTACTAACACTATTCCTACAGTAAAGCCGGAGTATGGCAAAAATTGAGCAGCTCGAAAGGGTAAATCACTATCGTATGTTCTGCCAACTACGAAGCAAGGTAAGATTTCTGTGAGTATTGTTGAGGAAGATATACAAATCCAAGCATAGTACTAGAAGTTTGCACTCACGGGATATGTGATAGGAGACAACCCTTATTTGAAATCCATTGAGGCTTATATTTTGCATGCCTGAAATTAGGATGCAAATGCTCATGTTTTGTTGAGTCATGATGATAGGTATTTTATATTTAGATTTACCATAGTTGAGGAGCGTGATATAGTGCTAATGGGAGGGCTGTATACCTTTCATAACAAGTCATTTATTTTTTAAGCTTAGGATATAGATTTTGAGTTTAATTCGGGTTGTATTACCACCATCCCATTGTAAGTTACTTTCTCAAGGCTCTCGGTTGGATATTAGTCATATTAAGAATTGAGTAAAGTAGCAAATGCCATAGGCAAGCCCAAGCACACTAACCACTTTACTGCTAGCATGGAAAGAATTTCCTATGCATGGGTTCTAGTGGAAACTAATAGAGGACAACCATTAATAGACACTATAGAATGGTTACTCCTACAGGTATATTCCAACAACCTGTGGAGTATAAGTGGAAACCAAAATACTATGAAAATTGTTTGAAATTTGGCCTTGTTTTTTAGAATTATAGATCCATAAAAGAGAATGTAGTTAATGAGGAGGAGGGTTTCAAGGAAGTGCCATTGAGAAGGAAAAGGAATAAACGTAGGAAGGGGGACCAAAAGCAACAATGGCAACTAAATTTAATGTCCAAAAAGAAGTTGGTACAACAAATCCATCTGTTCCCAGTCCAAATGACTCTTCTAATAAAGACCTGACTGCTAAGCCTATCTCTTCACAAGTTCTGACTAATGGGATAGGAAATAAAGGACTACCTAGTACTAGCAAGGGTAGCACAAATCCTTTTGCCCCTCTAATGAAAATTCCAGCTGATGATGGACCTCCAAGACTACTTGGAGAGGCTCCTAACATACAATCCTCTCTACTTGGAACGTCAGGGGTCTAAATCAACCCCCTGAAATAGAAAGAGGTTAAACTTTTTTTGAGAAAGCATAGTATAGAAATATTTGCCTATTTGTAAACTAGAGTGAAGGAAAACAAGGCTACAAATATTTTGAAAAAGGTTGTGGGTGGATGGAATACCTGCTGCAATTTCCGCATGGCCCATCATGGTAGAATTTGGGTACTATGGCAGCGACATGTGAATGTGTATAATTTTGGTCACAGATCAGTTCATCCATTGTTATGTAAGTGATGTTACTGGCACTTTCTCATCTTACGTTACTGCTATGTATGCAAAAAATAGTGTGCAAGAAAAGATGGAGTTATGGAATGATCTCAGAGTGCTGGAAATTTTATTCAGGAATCATGGGTTCTTAGTGGAGATTTTAATATTTTGTTATCATTTGATGACAGAATAGGCTCTACAGTCACTTAGTAGGAAACTCAGGATTTCAGGATTATGTGGACCATCTTAGCTTAACTTCCTTGAGAGGTAAAGGTTTCTATTACACCTTTTGTAATAAACAACAATAGGATCACAGGGTATACTCTATGGTAGACTAGGCTCTAGGAAACTATCACTGGTTGCAGAACTATGAGAATGTTGAGGTTGATTTTCTCCCTTCAGGGCTATCTATCATTCCTCTATACTTATCCATCACAATATCCAGCAACTAACTATACCAAAGCCTTTAAAGCTTTAAAATACTGCGATAGAGAACCAGAAATTCCCAGAGATTGTAGCATCCATATGGAGGACTGAGTTCTCTAGCACCTATATGTACAAGATAAATTAAAAACTTAAAGCTCTAAAATGTGATTTATAGGGGTTAAATTCTCACCTTACATCATATACTCAGAAGATCTAACAAACAAGAGCAATGCTGGATAACACACAGAGTAGGCTTGCTTTAGAGCCTATGAACCAAGAGTTGATATAAAAGGAGAAGCAGCTTCTGAAGGATTTTATTCACTGTAATTTAGTAGAGGAAAAACTACTATAGCAAATGTCCAGGGTAACTTGGATTAAATTGGGGGATCCCAACTCCGAACAGTATGGGTCTCGTGATGAACTTAATTTTGGATTCTATTTGCACCCATTCCTAGCCTGAATTTTGACCCGGTATATAATATAGAAATATGGGTATCGTTTTACTCCTAAGAATATGTAGATTACTATTTTGATAGCGTGAAAATATTTTAGGATCATGGAGTAAAGACAAATGATTTGTGGTTGATTCAAGGATTGTGGTTTAGCATCGAGGTAGGATTTTATCTACACTTCTTCATAAGATGGTGTATTATATATGTTGCATGTTATAGGGATGATAGGATGTGATATTGGGAAAACACCATGATGTAGCCTAATTTATGAGTTTGGGGGCTAAAAGGGTAATTGATCCTTAAGGTGAGATACTTATTATGCTTCTAGAATCCTATTACCCTAGATTGCTAGCATGTTAGGTATAGTTGAGGCTAATGGGCCTTGAGTATAATATTTACTATGATACTTGATAGATTGTGACTTTCCTGGATTATGACATGGTTATGTCAGATATATTTATATATCCATACATAGTTGGATTGTGGGAAGTGTTTTATCCTTATAAAGGATGTGGTCATAGTTGATAGATGTTTTGATGCTTATAATGGTATTGTTTGGATACTGGTGATGGAATGCATAGATTCGGTACATTCATGTGCACAAAAATGGCAAATGGTATGATTCCAACTACAATATGATTTTACTATTGTTTTCTCTAAAAGGAGATTTATTCCTACTTTTAACTTTTAACATGGATTTCTTTAAAACGAGAATCATACCATCTTAATGAATGATTTATGAGACTTTAAGACTAAATATAATGTTTTAAAGATTTGATCAAGATAGATTTTGGTCCACAGTTTTGCTACTACTATTTGATGTGCTAGGGCTCATGGCACTTTCAATGCTTAAAACCAAAAATTATGCAAGAACTTAGGTCATTTTTGTTAGATGTGATGTGCTTTGTGTTTTTCTGTAGGAAAATAGGGTTGAAAGTAATTATGAATGAAAATAGGAAGAAAAATCTCAAAAAATTGAAGTTCTTCTTGGGCAACGAGTCGTTAGGTGATGCCACGACTCTTCGTCCAAGTCATAGGGAGACCAATAAAGATATCTTAGAAGAAGAATAAAGTTGACACTGGCTATGACTCGTAGGATCTGATATGAGTCATAGGAAAGATCTTTTTGAGAAAAATTATGACAAAGTACTGAAAGTATACAAATCCGATCCCAATGGAGACGATGTTGGTAACGAGTCATAGGATTTGACTACGACTCATAGTGAAGGCCATTTTGAGCATTTGGAGATGAGACCCGAAAGATGAAAACTTACTGGAAAAGCAACAATTTTGGCCAATGACTCATAGGGAGACATGAAAAATTGTCACCAAAGAGCATAGAAGACAAAATATAGAGCTGACAACGAGTTGATGTGTTGAGATGACTCCTTGTCTAAGGTGTTACCACTATTGACCTTATTTTTCTATTTATTTTTGGTTAGGATTTCTAGAATTTTGGTGTATTCTATAAATACTCCTTGGATATATTGGTATTATTTTAGGCACCCTTTATAATTATAACACTGTATTGATTCTGAGATATACTTTTGATCTTGGAATCCATTGTTCTTAGTTTTTACGGTAGGATATTAATTTGAGATTTTGGTTTTTATTCTTCAATTATTATAAGATTATTCATATGCTTTCTTTTATAAATTCAATGGATGTTCTTGCAAACATGAGTAGCTAAATCACCTAACTAGGGTTGTGGGAACCCTGATAGAATTACAAATAGAGGAAGTACAAAGTCATTCTTGATTAATGTTCTTGCATGTATTGTGATTTTCTTTGATTTACTTGCTTTATAATGACTGCAGAAGTTAAGAACCTGCCTGTATTCAAAACCATCTCCACAAGAGAGGTTGAGGTTGAGAATAGGAAAAGAAGATTATAACAATAATTTGAATTTATCAACCTTCCTCTAATTCACTTGAGACCCAAAAGGCAATAGTTAATATGAGATTCAGGACAAGAGTTAGTAAGGCGACACTCTGAGACTCAAAGGATGATGAGCAAAGTTTATCAAAGGAATTCACAAGACAATCGGTGATACATATCTAGTTAGATTCTACATGTAAGGAATTGAGAAAGTTGGACAAGCATGATAATTTTGTGGATTTAGGAAGTCAAGGGGAATAAAGTCCTAGCATTCATATCATATTGATTTTAACCTAAAGCGATCAAGATTTGTTACTTTTGTTACTATTCTTACAAAATTCCACTATTTTCTTTTCTGCACTTTTCCAGCTACTTCAACAAGTTCTTGATAAAGATTCAGCCTATTCCCTGTAGATTTAACTGAATTAAGAAGTATCACTTTGAATGGATGACGAGGGCCTCCGATAGATACAGCCCGACACTAATCCGAGAGTTTTATACAACTTATCATATGGAATTGAGAAACATGCACCGATAGATGATGGCATGGAATGGAGGTGATCCCCTATACTTATTGATGATTTAAGTTGTTGGAGTGAACATCTCCACTCAGATTATATCCAGGTTTCTTCATGAAGTAAGGTCTTAGATCCTACAAATACTTCAGAGATTGATCACTGCATTGAGGAAATACAAAAGGTGAAGACAACGTAGATCGAGTCAGACTATAAGTTTGTGCACTTTACATGGATCACTAGGATTATTGTTGCAGTGTAGAAAGAGGTGACTTGGGTTATAGGCATGACACTCAGATTACTAAGATAATCTGAAATTTATTGGCCAAGGCAAGGTGGACTTTGGTTCAACATTGGCTAATCTCGACTATGGGGGATAATGTACTGAGTCCTAATAGAGCCGCATTAGTTGCTGTTATTATGGAGGGATACAAGATTGATGTATCCAAGATACTTGTAAGAGAGAATCATGGCCGTGTTATGAGTACGGACACCAACCTAGACTTTCCTTACTTATTGACACAGAATTATTTAGATAAGGGGGTGTCGGTGATCTCGGAGGTTGATTAGTTTTTTACAGTCCATTGGAACACAGACTTAGGGTTTATTTTGGCCCATACCAACCCAATTTTGAAATACAAGATTGGTGCTTCAGTTCTTCGGGAAGCTCTCCTGGATAGGGGGGTAGATGTATATTAATAAACCAGGTTTTTTCAATCTTGGTGACGCCTAGCAGAGATTTCCTGAGTTGAGCCACAGGCCTCCACTGATGTTGAAGAATCCTCATAGTCCCCTACTTCTATGCCTTTGAAACTATCCAAATCTTGTCCATCTTAAGGTGTCTATATTCTGGTCCCATAGGAGTTTCTCACTAATGTGCTGAATATACTAGTCACCCTTGAGCGATGAGTGACTAATATCGAAGAGGGGGTGCGGCCTTAGGTAAACAAAGAAATTAGGAGTGAGATGCGGGGTATGCAAACTCAATTTGATAGTTTTGAGTAGCAGATTAGCTAGAGGCTGGTAGGCATTCAAGCCCTAGATCTGGTAGGTGTGCATGAAGAGTTTGCTGCACTCTGGGCTTCTATTTAGGATATGGCTATGAGGTCATTCTCAGTTTTCTCGACTGTAGAGGAGATCTAGTTAATGATGTGCTAGTTATTTGGGGTAGAAGGGTAAAGATGGTTGATGAGAAAAGCACAAAGATATCAAGGAAGAGAATGATAATGAGAACAGAGAGAGAAGAGGAGCGGGCTGCATTTGTAGCTACCCTATAGACTTCTCAGGACCATTTGACTGAGGTCCACGAGATTGGAGTGAGAGCTATTAGCTCCCATATGGGTTAGATAACAGTTGCAACTGCAACAGGTGTGACTGAGAGTATAGTTCTACTTCCTGAAATCCATACACCATTGAGCACATCGACCCTCATTGGTGACACTTCTAATGTGAGTGTCCCAATCACTACTAGGACTGATGGTGGTCTCATTCTGAGGTCCTGCCTGTAAAGACTTTGTGATTCAGTGCCTAGTGCACCTAAGTATGTCTTCATCCCTTATTTTTACATTATAGTTATGCACTGAGGATAATGCATAGTCTTTAAGTTGGGGGTGGGGTTCAAACACCCTGAGTTTCTGGCCCTTAGAAAATTCCTTAGATTTCTAGTCTCTGGACAGGATACGATTACGGGAAATCTCTCATGCACTAGGATACGAGTGATATGGGTTAGTCGTATGCTGACTAGTGTTGGTGGGCTAGATTTGCTTTCTGGAACAGATACAACTTGGGTGGTATGAGTCATATCGGTTGATACGGGTTGTTTTATTACTTCACTTAATCTTAGACTTGGTAGTCTAAGTTGGATTTGAGTACTAGTGGCTTACCATGAGTCGTAAGATAGAGTATAAGTCGTACCATGGACTCGTATGGTGGGCAGTGTTCAATCCTCTTTAGATTCTATTCTGCCAGGGCTATGGATCATGTGTACCAGTCGTATGCATGGACACAGTGTAGGTTAGGTTGAATCATACCTTGAACAATGTTGGGTCTAAGGGAGATGGCCTTGGGGATAAGTGGTGGGTACCACTCGTATTGAAGGGTACGACTGCTATGGATAGTCGTAGCCCTCTAACGGGATTTTGGTGTAGTTTAAGTGAGGGCAATCTGGATATTTTCCCACTTAACCTAATAAGGCCCCACAACTTTTAACTCACTTGGGAGACTATTTGACCTATTATTCTATTCATTAACACTTATAAACTTCTCTTAAACACTCTAATCCTTTCTAAAGTTCTTGGGCAAGGGAAGCTAGGGTTTTATCTTAAGGATTAATTTGGGGCTTCTATTGGTGGTTTCTCTCCATCATCTTCTTGGTTTAAGGATGTTATCTTCCCTCATTGTTAGTTCCACTAAAGGCATGGTTTTATTCAATGTTTTCATAGTTTGATTATTGTATGGTTTTGGGTTTCCGAATATAATTTGGGGTTCTAGTTATAAATTCTTGGTAATGGTTTTCCCATGTTTTAATTATATTTTCATATGCTTAATGGAGGTTTTGGATAATTGGCTGCATGGAAATGGTTATTTGATAATTAGTTTTAGTTTTGAAAATACTATGCCCCCAATATGTTTAATAAAATGCTTATGAGAATGTTTTCACTACATTGTTGGATTTTAATGGCACTATTGCATGGTTTGAACTTGGTAATGGAACCCTAAATGGTTTAAATAGTTTGGAATGGTTAAATGAAATGGTTTGGTTAAAATAAACATCTTTGTGGGGTACAATGGAATCCCCCAAGAAAACATAATGGAACACTTGTGGGGGTACATTGGACTCCCCCAAGTTAACTTGGTAAATGGGTACACGAGAATCCCTTTACCTTAAAAGGTTTGGCTAGGGAAAATTATTGCAATTTATAGTTGGTATGACGATACCACTATTAATAGCCTTGGTAAATAATAAATGGTATAATGGATTGGTTTGTTGGAAATGGTTTGAATTGGGAAATAATGGCGGGGTGTAATAGCTAATTGTGAATACTGTAAACTCATGTTTACCAATATGAGGGGTAGTTTATGGAGACCTTATATGATACTATGAGGTACATGGGAATCCTCTAAGTACACTGTACATATGTATCATGGAGGTTAAGGATACTTGGGAATCCCTTACTCTGATGGTATCTCTGGTTCATGCGACTACATACATAAGGATTCGTTCAAGGGGTTACACTGGACCCATATAGTCTATGGGTGGTTAAGGATTAATAAGCTACACATACCCAGGTAAATAGTTTCAAATGCATGCTAAACCCGATTTCCTTTCCTGGCATGATTATGTATATGTATATATGGTTTGTATGCATATGAATAGTTTATTTGGTTTTGTTAAATGGTATTATTTTATACTTATCCTAAGTTCATGCTAGCGTTCACCCACTAACCTATCTTCGGGCAATTGTATCCCCACGCGATGCAGGAATCGGCCGTTCTACTCCTCCTACTTAGCAATCGAACTTTGGGATCAGCTATTGGATTAAAGTGGTGAGCTTTCATCTTTCCAAAAAGCTCTATTTCATGATGTTATTTCATACTTTGGTTTATTTATGGATGTTGGTTTTGTCTATGGTTGGGGGCATGTCCCAACCGAATTTTGGTATTCTCTTGGTTAGAAACTTTTGTAGAACTACTATGGGTTGGTATGGGCGGGATCAGTATTGGTGTAAGCCTTGGTATTGGCATTGGTATTGGGGTTGATACCGTAGGACTAAATTTCTCACTTTTCCATTCTTTTTTATTTTGGGATTATATAATTATTATGGAACTCATATGATTATGGTTTGGTTGGTATTGGTTATCGGTTGGGTATGGGATGATTGGACTCATTTAGGTGGTCACAGATATAGACCTATCCTAGAGTCTTGGATTATGTAGTAACACTATCTTTTTATATGTTTGAAATTTAGCCAACTCAGGGCAGGCGGCTGGAGGTTGGGTTAGGCAACGGGGGTGGTCTCTGGTCCCGATCAAACTTGGGATGCCCATTACGACAAGGCCCCAGGTCGGGTCATGTTAAGTTGGTATCAGATCTTTAGGTCCATGGTCGATTGAGAGTCCACAAAGTCGTGTCTAGTAGAGTCTCTTTTAGAGGTATGTAGAATGCCACACTTATAAGAGAGAGGCTAAACTACATTTAGAAATGTTTTACTTTCTTGGTATTCTATTTTCAATCTTAGAGTCTTAAGTCCTAGAATTTCCTATAATCATTGTTGTTCGTTTTTTAGATAATTCCTCGACGATCTGGAATAGAAAGAAATTCAACTGTCCCATCTAGGGATAATATTGATGGGTATGCCCTACACTTGGAGTTCGCACTCAATCTCAAGGTCCTATCCCTGATTGTTTTGGAGTTCCCTCAGTTGCTAGGTGAGGTGGCTAATTCAGAATTTTGTCAATCTATTCATGTTATTTCTCAATTAGCTGTTGTTCAGGATGAGCGGGATGCATCTAGTGTTTTATCTATTGACGCCACAAGGGTTGGCTAATTTATAAATATGAATCCTCCTACTTTTTATTGGTGTGAAGGTGGAGAAGGATCCTCAGGCTTTCTTGGATGAAATGGAGAAAATATTTCGGGTGATTCAGGACACGAATGTGGAAGGGGTAAATTTTGCAGCTTATCAACTCAAGGATGTTGCGTACCAATTATATGAGGAATGGGATAGGGATACAGGTGATGTTGAGGAGTTATCCTTATGGGTGGACTTTTCTAATGCTTTTCTGGATCACTTCTTTTCTTAGGAGCTGAGGGAAGTAAAGATGGAGGAGTTTAGGAATCTTAAGCAGGGAAGAATGTTTGTCAAGGAATATGCCTTGAAGTTCTATCAAGGTATGCTCTGGATTTGGTGGTCGATATGAGAGCGAGGATGAGAAAATTCACTACTAGGCTATCTCAGGATTTAATCCTTGAAAGAAAGACTGCTTTGCTTCTTAAGGATATGGATATCGAGGATTATTATCATATGCAACAAATAGGGGATGAAAATAGAAAGCAGATAGAGTTTGGGAAAAGGCAGGGTAAGAGGAACAGGTTCTTTGAGCAGGGTGGTGCTCAGCAGCAAGGTGCTAGGATAGCGATAAGTGGCTAATGAAGAAGTGGGGGAGTTCTAGTTCCTTCTCTACTGCTAGTGCTCCTTACCCAAAGCAGTTGGATGACAGGCGTCCGTAAGGTGGTGATAATTTTCGGGAACAAGGTGCCCAATCTCAAGTGAGTTGGGCAAAGTCGGCTTTTTCATGTCCTCCTTTTTGGTTTTGTGGTCATCTTCATCAGGGTTTTTGTGATAAAGGAAGGGACAGGTGTTTTAAATGTGGCCAGCAAGGATATATGCTCAAGAATTGTCTGGTTAGTAAGGGTGTTTCAGGAGCGGTCAAAGCTCCAATTGCTTTATTTTCTGCTCCTGCACCTAGTAGTACTATTTCTGTGTCTACTCCTATTTCTGGTACCGGCACTGGCCGAAACAGGTTGAATGTTCTTGCATCTCAAAAAGAATCTGAGGCATCACTTGATGTCATTACTGGTACGTTACAACTTTTTTTTGTGATGTGTATTGTCTGCTTGATCTGGGTCACTTTTTCCTATGTGACCCCACATGTGGTTGTATGTTTTGGTTTTGATCCTGAGGTTGTTTTAGATACTTTTTCTATTTCTACCCTGGTAGGTGACTCGATAATTGCTAAAAGAGTATAGAGAGGGTGTGTGGTATCTGTTGGTAGCAAGCAGACCTTAGTAGATCTGTTTGAGTTGGATATTGGTTACAATTTTGTTACGCATCCTTAGATTGTTGAACTCATAAGGTTGTCTTTAGGTTCCCTGGTAAACCAATTATAGAGTGGGAGGATGGTTCCCTAGCTTCTGGGGGAGGTTTATTACTTATCTTAGAGCTCGACGATTAATCTCCAAAGGGTGTCTTTATTACTTAGTCTGGGTTAAAGATTCTAACCGTAGGGTCCTTCTTTTCACTCTGATTTGGTGGTAAGTGAGTTTTCTGAGGTCTTTCTAGGTGATCTTCCTGGTGTTCCTCCGGATAAAGAGATTGAGTTTGGTATTGATTTGGTTCCGGATATCCGTCCAATATCTATTCCTCCATATAGAATGGCTTCGGCTGAGTTGATAGAACTTAAGAAGCAACTTAAGTATCTTCTAGATAAGGGGTTTATTCTTCTTAGTGTATCCCTATGGGGTGCACCGATGTTGTTCGTGCATAAGAAGGATGGCTCCTTTCGAATATACATTGACTATCAACAGTTGAATAAGGAAACAGTCAAGAACAAGTATTCTCTTCCAAGGATAGATGATTTGTTTGATTCATTACAAGGAGCTAAGTTTTTTTATAAGATAGATCTTTGGTTTGGGCATCATTAGCTTATGATTAGGGAGGAGGATATCCCTAAGACATCTTTTCGTACTCGGTATGGGCATTTTGAGTTCTTAGTTATGTCATTTCGCTTGACTAATGCCACGACGACATTTATGGATTTGATGAACAGCATTTTGAGGCAGTTCTTGGATTTTTTTGTCATTGTGTTCTTTGATTACATCTTGGTGTATTCTTAAAGTGAGGTGGATTATGTCAATCACTCTGTGTGGTGTTGCGGACCTTGAATGAACAATAGTTGTATGCCAAGTTCTCCAAGTGTGAGTTTTGGTTGAATATTGTAACTTTTCTTGGTCATATTTTTCTAGTGAGGGGATCATGGTGGATCCTCAAAAGGTGGTTGTGGTTAAAAGGTGTCCTAGACCTACGACTCCAACCGACATTTGGAGCTTCTTGGGTTTGACTGGGTATTATATGAGGTTTGTGGAGTGGTTTTTTTATAGCTGCTTCCTTGACTAAGTTAACTCGAAAGAAGGTAAAATTCTCTTGGTCAAAAGTGTATAAAGGGAGTTTTGAGAAGCTTAAGTACAAGCTAACTTTGGTTTTGGCTTTGACATTACCTGAAGGTAATGAGGGATTTTCGGTTTATTATGATGCATCTCGGGAGGGACTTGGTTGTGTTTTAATGCAGCATAGAAAGGTAATTGCCTATGCTTCCAGGCAGTTGAAGGTGTATGAGAGGAATTATCCTACTCATGATTTAGAGATAATTGGCGGTGTTTTCTGCTTTGAAAATCTAGCCACATTATTTGTATGGAATGCATGTAGACATCTTTTCTGATCGCAAGAGTCTACAGTACGTGTTCACTTGGAAGGAGCTAAATCTCAGGCAAAGAAGATGCTTGGAGCTTCTCAAAGACTATGATATAAGTCTTCACTATCACCCAGGTAAAGCTAACATGGTTGTTGATGCTCTTAGCAAATTGTCCATTGGAAGTTTGGCTCATGTGGAGAAAGAAAAGCGGGAATTGGTGAAGGATATTCACCGCTTGGCCAATCTTGGAGTTGATCTCTTGGACTCCAAGGATGGTGAGGTAATGGTTCGGGAAGTGGTTAAGTCATCTTTTGGTGCATAGATCAAGGAGAAGCAAGTGTTAGATCCTATCTTGACAAAAATTAAGAGTGAGGCTGGTGGTAAAAAAGTAGTGGTATTCAAGATCATGGTGATGGTACTTTATAGTACTAAGGGAGGTTGTGTGTTCCTGGTGTCGACGATTTGCGACAAAGGGTTTTGGTTGAGGCGTATGAATCACACTATGTTGTTCATCCCAGCTTGACAAAAATGTATCATGATCTTAAGGAAATGTATTGGTGGAATGGTATGAAAAGGGATGTGACTGATTTTGTGGCCAAGTGCATAGTGTGCCAACAAGTCAAAGTTGAGCACCTAAGGCCAGTGGGTTATATCAAGAAATTGATTTTCCCGAATGGAAATGGGAGGTAATTAATATGGATTTCATTATGAGTCTTCCTCAATCTCAGAACCAATTTGATCGATTTGGGTCATCATGGATAGGATGATGAAGTCAGCTCACCTTTTGCCGGTGAGGACTAACTTTTCGGTAAAGGACTATGCAAAGTTGTATCTTCATGAGACAGTAAAGCTGCATGGGGTACCTATTTCGACTATCTCTGGTCGTGGTATGTAGTTTTCTTCTCACTTCTGACAGTCATTTCAGAAGGGATTGGGTACTAAGATGAGTTTGAGTACTTCTTTTCATCCTCATATAGATGGGCAAGAGGAAAGAACTATTCAAACATTCGAAGATATGTTTCGGGCATGTGTGATTGACTATGGTGGCAATTGGGTTGAGCATCTACCTTTGGTAGAGTTTGCTTACAATAATAGCTATCATTCTAGTATTGGGATGGCCCCTTTTGAGGCATTGTATAGTAGGAGGTGTAGATCACCTATTGATTGGTTTGAGCTTGGTGAGGCGGACATGTTCGGTCCGAATTTGATTTATCAGGCTATGGAAAAGGTGAAGGTGATTAAGATTTGCTTAAGGCTTCCCAAAGTCGCCAAAAGTCCTATGCGAATGTAAGGCATAGAGACTTGGAGTTTGAGGTCGGGGATAAGGTATTTCTAAAGGTATCTACTGTGAAAAGAGTTTCGTAGTTTGGAAAGAAGGGAAAGATTAGTCCCCCATTTATTGGTCCTTATGTGGTTTTGCGGAGGGTCGGTAATGTTTCTTATGAATTGGAGTTGCCATCTAGTTTGAGCTCTATTCATCTGGTATTTTATTTCTCCATGTTGAGAAAGTGTCTTGGTGATCCTTCTTCGGTTATTCCTTTATAAGGATTGGGTATCTCGGATTCTATATCTTATGAAGAGGTCCTAATTGAAATATTGGATAGGAAGGTTAATCGGTTACTGACCAAGTATGTGGCCTCGGTTAAGGTTCTATGGTGGAACCACAAGGTGGAAGAGGCTACATGGGAAGCGGAGGACATGAAGTTCAAGTATACACATCTATTTTCTGCTCCTGGGATTTATCGAAAGGTATGTGTTCTTCAACATACTTTTATTTTCAAACTTTTTTAAAAGAGAGATTGATATCTTTGCATCTTTGTTTTCTAACTTGGTTAAAGGTTGGATTGATATTTCAAAATGCAAATGAATCGTGCTTGTGGTTACCCTACCTTGTCCGTCATTCATGGATGAATGATCCTAGTGGGGGAGACTGAAACACCCAGGGTTTCTAGCCCTTAAAAAATTTCTTGGATTTCTAGTCTCTAGACAAGATACAACTAGGGAAAATAACTCATACACTAGGATACGAGTGATATGGGTTAGTCGTATGCTGACTAGTGTTCGTTGGTGGGTTGGATTTGGTTTCTTGAAGGGATACGACTTGGGTGGTACAAGTCATATCGGTGGATACTGGTTGTTTAGTTACTTCACTTAATCTTAGACTTGGTAGACTAAGTTGGATCTGAGTATGAGTGGCTCACCATGATCCGTAAGACGGGGTACGAGTCATACCATGGACTCGTATGGTGGGCAGTGTCCAATCCTCTTTAGATTTTATCTCCAAGGTGTATAGATCATGGGTTTCAGTCGTATGCATAGATACGACGTGGGTTATGGGGAGTCGCACCTTGGACAGTGTTGGGTCCAATGAAGATGGTCTTGGGTACGAGTGGAGGGTACCACTCATATTAGAGGTAATGACTAGTATGGAAAGCCGTATCCCTCTGACAAAATTTTGGTGCAGTTTAAGTAAGGGTAATCTGGACATTTTCCCACTCAACCTAATAAGGCCCCACGAATTTTAACACACTTAGGAGATTATTTTCCCTATTATTCTATTCATTAACACTTAGAAGCTTCTCTTAAACACTCTCTAACCTCTCTAAAGTTCTTGGGCAAGGAAAGCTAGGGTTTCGTCTTAAGGATTAATTAGGGGCTTGTGTTGGTGGTTTTTCTCCATCATCTTCTTGGTTTAAAGGCATATTCTCTTCCCTCGTTGTTAGTTCCACTAAAGGCATTATTTTATTCAATGTTTTCATGGTTTGATTATTGTATGATTTTGGGTTTTCAAATATAATTTGGAGTTTTTAGTTATAAATGCTTGGTTATGGTTTTCCCATGTTTTAATTAAGTTTTTATATGTTTTAATTGTGGTTTTGGACTCTTGGTTGCATGGGAATGGTTATTTGGTAATTTGTTTTGGTTTTGGAAATACTATGCCCCCAATATGTTTGATAAAATACCTATGAGAATTGATGAGTGGTGATTTTACCACTCATTTGCACAAAATATTTGTGCACACTACCATATTTCATATAAGAAAATAAGGCATTGTCATTATTTAAATACACTAATATCCACATTTTGCAGGTATATAGTTGATAAGATGAGAGGTTGTGGATTGGAGCTAAAAGAGATTATATGGAAGCAAAAGATGTGCAGTTGAAGACCTGGAACAGTTCAGCCTTAGTTACTGCAATTGCAGTCCTCAAGTCGCGATCGCGGTCAGTCAAAGATGGTCAGGATAGTGCGATTGTGGAACACACCCGTAGTCACGTTGGCCATGATCTCGGCTAAGCTGGAGTATGACCCGGGGCAGTTTTGTAATTTCTCTTGGATGAATCCCAAACCTCATATAGGCAAAAACCCTTTCTTCTTTGGGTATTGTTTACCTCATAGACAATTTTGAATTAGAAGCAAGAAACCCTAATTGAGCAAGTATGTTACTAATTGTGGAGGCTAGATTTCTTAGTATTTTTGTGAAGAATGAATTCTTTGGATAATCCTTATGGTATATCTTTCTTTACTTTCTTCATGAGTATCTAAGTAAATTAGTCTAGGGATTATGTTAAACTAAAGTGTAATTGTGTGTAGCTGTTGTTGAACTAAGAAGTGCATTGGATAAACTTAAAAAGGGGAAATTTGAAAAAAAAATTGCATTGAAAACTGAACAAGGGTAAAATCTGTGTGAATTATAGAAAGAGCTGAACAGAGGAAAACAGGGGAGCAGAAATACTCTTAGTTACCGCGATCGCGGTCCCTCGTGCGATCGCGATCACTTCAGCTATCTAAATCACTAATTTCCCCCCTCCTATTTTCCTCATACTCCCGTTCAAGTTTTTACATGAAGAAATGGTCTGACCTTGAGGGAAATTATGATGATGCAGAATCAGAGAGCGATATCAGATCTTGATGCGGTTTCAGGGAGTACCTTTATTTCTCTTATCCTTAATTATTTTATGCAGTGGGGATACTACTACTTTTAGTTGGGGGTGTCTCCGTATTCATTTGATGTGAGCCTATATTAATTCTTATTTTTTATTGCGGGCACTATGATGATGCCCACACTTGGATGAATTAGTTATTTTGCTCGTAGTCTGTTATCTTATTTTATCTCTATTGGATGAGCTTTTTTCCTATGATAACTGAGTGACGACATTTTTAAAGGAAAAGCGTCGTAATTGGGTTTTAACCATACATGCAGGGAAGTTTGAGTACCCGTGGCATCAAAGCCATAAATACTAGGGAAGTCTGAGTACCTATAGCATTGATGATTTGGGATAACATTCATACACATTGACGAAGTCTGAGTAGCCATATGGGTGGTTCACCTATACTATACCTTGCAATTTGAGACTATAACTTGGGTTGTTATCATGATTAGCAAACTATGTGTGGTGTGGATGCAAAACAAACAATCCCTCCATCCAAATCAAATTCATGCCATGTGTGTGCACTTATTTGTCTAGATCTCATGTACACTTGTACCATCTAGAACTTGCCCCTTTAGTCTTTCAAAGCTAAATTTTGATTGTGCTTGGTTAGTAAAATTATCATAGGCCATCTTGTGACATTGGAAGCCCACTTTAGCGTAAAAGTCCTACCAATACATAGGAATTACCACTAGTCTCCCTCTTTAAGCCTTTGGACTTTTCTTTGGCAAACACATTACAAGCCTTGACCTTTCTATTTTTCCTCTTTTGAACCCTACCCTCCTTGAACTCAAGAATACAATTTGAGGCTAAAAGCCTAAGTTGGGGTGGTGGAAATTGAAAAAGGTATAGTTGGGCCATGAAATCATAATAAAGTTCCTACAAGCTTAAGCTAATAAAGAAAATGATTAGAAGAAAGAAGAGATCCAACAAAGGAAAGAAAGGCATAATTTATGCATAAAAGAAAGAGAAAAGTGGGAAAACCAAGAAAAGGCAAAGTAGGCACAATAGTAAAGGAAAAGAAGTGGTCCAATAGAAAAAAGTGAAAAGAGTGTGATGTAGAAGTTCAAGGAGGGTTTATCCTTATTGTCCTAAGTTGATATCCTACCCTGCCCTAAACCTACATTACAAACTCAAAAAGTCCTTTATGATTCCCAACCAAGTGTGGTCATTGTAGTGGCGATTGAAAATAGGGGAAAGCCTATGGCATAGTACTTGTTAACATTAAGAATTTCTTGAGAGAGAGACTGTTTATACTTAAAATCCTTGTTGCAGTGTTGGTAACTAGGTGTGTGAATTTTTCTTTCTTATGAGGAGGCATGTGAACAAGTTGAGGTGGGTGATTTTGTCATTTTCTGCACAATGAGATAAAAGGCAGAATATTATGGTTGAGTTCAATAAGTGAGTCATTTCTAGAGTGAGTAGTAATTGTCACATGGTTGCTCCTCAAAGTCTATTGCATCCTCTATTATCCCATTTTATGTTGAGGGGCGTCGTTAAAAAATCATTTTGCCCATGTGTGAAGAACTTTTTGTGGTAATAATCAAGTTGGAGTCATCATGATCATTGGGTAATAGAGTATGGGCATACATGTGAAGTTGTCTCATAGAAAAGAGTGGTGTTACTTGAGGACAAGAAAGGTTGTAAGTTGGGGGTGTTGATGAGTGGTGATTTTATCACTCATTTGCACCAAATATTTATGCACACTACCATATTTCGTGTAAGTAAATGAGGCATCGCCATGATTTAAATACCTTAATATCCACATTTTGCAGGTATATAGTTGATAATATGAAAGGTTGTGGATTGGAGCTAAAAGAGATCAAATGGAAGTAAAAGAAGTGCAGTTGAAGACATGGAACAGTTCAGCCTCAGTTACCGTGATCGCAGTCCTCAAGACGCGATCGTGGTTAGTCAAAGATGGTTAGGATAGTGCGATCGTAAAACACAACCACAGTCGCATTGGCCGTGATCGCGGACAACCTCACGCGATCGCGGCTAAGCGGGAGTATGACCCAGGGCAATGTTGTAATTTCTCTTGGATGAATCCCAAACCTCATATAGACAAAACCTGTTCTTTGGGTATTGTTTACCTCATAGACAATTTTAAATTGGAAGTAAGAAACCCTAATTGGGAAAGTGTGTAATTAATTATGAGCCTTGATTTCTTAGTATTTATGTGAAGAATGAATGCTTTGGATAATCCTTATGGTATATCTTTCTTTACTTTCTTCATGAGTAGCTAAGTAAATTAGTCTTGGGATTATGTTGAACTAAAGTGTAATTGTGTGTGGGTTTTTTTATGTTTGCATGATTGTTAGTTATTGAGTATGGATTCCACCATTGCTTGAATTTATGAGTTGGAATTTGTGGGTGAAAACCTTAAATCTCCAAATGGGTTTGATGGGTAAAAATCCCAGACTCTAGAAACCCTTTATCATCCTTGAAAGAGGGATGGAAGTGAACATGAGGTAACCCATAACATCCTTAAAAGAGGGTTATAGTGGGACAAGGCAATGGTGGACAATTAAGCCTATAGTTTACTACCTCTTGCAATCTTAGAAATAAGTGTAATTGGATCCAAACCATGTCAAGAGCATCATCCTAGAAATAGGGATGCTTGATTGATGTTTGGGGTGATTACGAATTGCACACTTGTTAGGTGCTTAAAAGAGCCAATGGGTGAAATTGTTGTGGTTTTATTGAAAGATTAACCACAATGATCTCCGACATAGCCTATCCTTTAGTTAACAACTAAGTTTCATGTTAAACCACCATCAACCCACATGTTTTTACGTTTAGGTAGACATAATCCCAAGATCTCCTCAAATCTTGATTATAAGTCAAAAGTGTCATATTCGGGCGTTGTTCACCAAACATCATTATAAACAAATCCCAAATCAATTCTCCTATTTTATTTTATATGTTGTGTTTACTAGCATTCCGGGTAAACTTTTAGTAAATAGAGCACCCATAGGACTTGAAATTTATAATTCGCTCCTTGTGGAACCGACCCCAACTCAAGTTGGCTTATAGACAACGACCTTCTTACCCCTCAAACATGGGAGTGAGTTGAGTGTTATCAAGAATGTTTTCATAAGATTGTTCAATTTTAATGGAACTATTGCATGGTTTAAAATTGGTAATAGAACCCTAAATGGTTTGGAATGGTTAAATGGAATGATTTGGTTTAAACATCCTTGTAGGGTACAATGGAATCCCCCAAGCAAACATAATGGAACACTTGTAGGGTACATGGGACTTTCCCAAGTTAACTTGGTAAATAGGTACATGGGAATCCCTTTACCTTACAAGGTTTGGATAAAGACAATATTTGCAAGTTATAGTAGGTATGATGATACCACTATTAATAGACTTGGTAAATGATAAATGGTATAATGGATTGGTTGGTTAAAAATGGTTTTAATTGGACAATAATGATGAGGTGTGATAGCTAATCGTGAAGGTGGGAGTTCAATGAACAAACACTAGAAACTCATGTTTGCTGACATGAGGGGTAGGTCATGGTGACCTTATATGATACTATGAGGTACATGGAAATCCTCTAAATACGCTGTACATATGTGTCATGGGTGGTAAGGGTACTTGAGAATCCCCTACTCTGATGGTATCTCCAGTTCATACAGCTACACGCATTGAGACCCGTTCAGGGGGTTACACCATAACTATATAGACTGTGGGTTGTTAAGGATGATTAAGTTATGCATACCCAGGTAAATGGTTTCAAATGCATGCTAAACCTGATTCCCTTTCCCGGCATGGTTATATATATATATATATATGTATGTATGGTTTGTATGCATATGGATGGTTTACTTGATTTTGTTAAATGGCATTATTTTATCCTTATCCTGAGTTTATGCTAGCGTTCACCCGCTAACCCATCTTTGGGGGGTTGTATCCCCACGTAATGTAGGAACTGGCCGTTCTACTCCTCCTACTTAGTGATCAAACTTTGCGATCAGCTATTAGATTGAAGTGGTGAGCTTTCATCTTTTCGGAAGGCTCTATTTCATGGATGTTATTTCATACTTTGGTTGATTTGTAGATATTAGTTTTCGCTATGGTTGGGGGCATGTCCCAAATGGATTTTGGTATTCTTTTGGTTAGAGGCTTTTCTTGAACTACTATGGGTTGGTATGGCCGGGATCAGTATTGGTGTCACCCTTGGAATTGGCATTGGTATTGGGGTTGATACCGCAGGACTAAATTTCTCACTATTCTATCCTATTTTATTTTGGGATTACATAATTATTATAGAACTCATATATTTATGGTTTGGATTATAGTTTTGTTGGTATTGGTTATTGGTTGGGTATCGGACGGTTGGACTCGTTTGGGTGGTCACGAATATAGACCTATCCTAGATTCTTGGATTATGAAGTAATGTTATCTTGTCATATGATCAAAATTCGGTCAACTCAAGGCAGGCGGCTGAAGGTGGGTTGGGTAACGGGGGTAGTCTCTAATCCCGATCAAACTTGGGACGCCTATTACGACAAGGCCCTATGTTGGGTCGTGTTAGGGGTATACCACAATTGAGGGTTTTCTTTTCCATGTTTCTTTTCCCGTCAACTGCATTATCCTATTAGAAGTGGCATGATTAGCTCGTATTATGTTTTTATATTTGTGTTTATGTTGTTTCTGTTTAAGTAGGAGAAAAATTTGGAATCTAAGAGTAGTTAATAATTGTTTTGTGTTTTTGAAATTTTTTTAGAGAATCTAAAAAAATGATATCCCTCCTAAAAAAATTTTGAATTGTGTGATGTGTGATGTGAATATCTGTGTGATCATTGTGAATCTTGTCATGGCATTTGAACTAGGAAAAAATAATCGTAGCTTAGTGTTGTATGAACTGGATAGTAGTAGTTGGTGATATAAATTTTTACCCTATGCATGTGAGATACATACCTTGTTCCCGGTGTGCATTTAATCTAGAACTTTCTCGATTAGTCTTGCCTAGGTTGTAGGATAGTTGGTTAGGACATGATCATAGGTCATTTTTGACTTAGTCCACCCTTAGCCTAAATAACCATCCAAAATGAATTAATATCCCTTGATCCCTGATTTGGGCCTATATTGACCTGTTTTTATTTCATCTTTTCACCTTTCTAAAATGATTATAATAAACCTGTTTTGGCCCCGGTCCCCTATTAGACCATGTGTACCTAAACCCAGATAAATCGCCTAAGTTGAGGGTCACTATCATAGGGTGCATGATTAAATTTGCGTATATAGAAGAGTGTGATGTAAAAGAAAAAGGCAATAAGGTTAGGTATGGTTAAAAATGAATAAATAAATAGAAGAAAGAAAATTATACCCAATCCAAAAAATTAATAAAGGAGAAAAAAGAGGAATAACATAGAAATGATTTAGTAGTGGAGACAAAATATAAGTGTAGTGTTAAGGAGGGTGAGTCACTAGTTCCCAAATATACCATACCAACCCCCTCCTATCCTACATTACAAGCCGAATAAAGTCTTATAGTTATTCAAGCCCAACTGTCTAAAAAACTAAGGCATAAAAAATAAGGGCAAGCCCATGATATTCTATGCAAACTGATTGGAACATCTTTTATGAGAATGAGTGTTTCAATATAGTCCCGTGTAGTGACATAATACTGAGAGAGATGTGACTTCCTTGTTGTGAGGGTACATAGGCTATCTTGCTGACTGCTTATCTGTTCGGGTAGTGTAGATTGCTTATACGGTGGGTTGTTTGTTGCTAATGTAATGCCATCACTTGATTCCATTGTGTTATACTTAAATCCATACAGTGGTTTTGAAAGATTATAGATAAGAGAGGGTAAAAGATGTTTGAGATGAAGTAAGTTGACTAACATAAGTATCTTAGGTTTCTCTTATTTAAGCATTGTGTTTATTTGTTATATATTTGTTGCCTGAGGATATGCAACATTCTAAGTTGAGGGTGTTGATATGCTATGGATTCATAGCACTTTTGATGCTTAAAAGTAGAAATTATACAAGAACTTAGGTTCTTTTTGTTAGATGTGATGTTCTTTGTGTTTGTTTTGCAGGAAAACAAGGTTGGAAGTGAGTAAGAATAAAAGTAGAAAGAAAAATCTCCATAAAGTAAAGTTCTTCTTAGGCAACGAGTCATTGGGTGATGCCACGACTCGTCCTACAAATCTTAGGTAACTAGTAAAGAAATATGAGAAGAAGAATAAATTTGACACTATTACAACTCATAGGATCTGACTACGAGTTGTAAGGAAGATCGTTCTGAGAAAAACTATGACAAAGTCCTTAAAGTATACAATTTTGAGCCTAGTGGAGATGATGCTGGTGACGATTCATAGGATCTAACTAAGCCTCATAGTGAAGGTCTTTCTAAGAATTTGGAGAAAATAACTAAAAGCTAAAAACTTAGTAGAGAGGCAACGAGTCTAGCCAACGACTCATAGGGAGACATAACGAATCATCACCAAAGGGAAAAGAAGACAAAATATGAAGCTGATAATAAGTCATCGTCAGTTCGACTCATTGTTTGAGGTGTTATCGTTGCTGACCTTATTTTCCTATTTAGTTTTGGTTAGGATTTTTAGGGTTTTTGGGTATTCTATAAATACTCCTTAACTATTTTTGGTATTACTATTTACCTCGATCGAGTGAGATTCCAACCCTTTCTATATTTTTTGATGATTTAGCCCTGAAATTTTTCCTGGAAATGGATTTATAGACTTACACTCTTTTAGTCACGGTTCTAACTCGTGCATAAACATATATATATATATATATGTATGTATGTATATAGGGTACTGGATAAAGTAGATTAATGATGATGGTGGTTATTGAAAATCCTATATCAGGACCAGGTTGGTGTATAAGGGTACTCTCGAACCCCCTAGGGGCCTCATCATTTGTGAGTCATTGTTCTAGAGAAGAGAGGTTGTCGTAGGTCCTGCTTATGTGGATCATTGAGATGGAGGAGATGTATACACTAGGTTCCTATATGGCACTTGGATTGGTTATGGCAGTATGGACTATACTTTGCATTCATCCTTGCATATGCATTGCCTATCACTAGTACGCGCCTATATCTATCATCTATATAGGGGTTGTATAGGCATAGGTGGTGAGTATTTCTTTCAATGTGTTGTGTGATGATTAGACCTTTCGGATTATAGACTTGGTTTAGGTATTTTATGTCTGGGCTATCAATTTACTTTATATTGTTATTGCTATTATGGTTAGTTTGTGACAGATTGATTATTGGACTAGTATTGAGATTTGATGTATGAATTTGATTCCTTTCTTTATGGTTACTTCATTATGTATAATTATCTCGTATTTAGATGTATGGATTAGAGATCCTGATTATGTTAGTACTGGTTCCTACTATGATTAAGAGTCCTTAAGATACTAGTATAACTACTTTATGTTGTACCTTTGGGGTAAGCCTTTTTTATGTACATATATTTATATATGTAGTTATGGTATTACCGTAGATCTCTCCCTTCCTTCATGTGTTCATGTTGTATATCCATTCCTTGGACTTGTGCACTATTAAATATCCTTGATTTGCTCTTAATTTGTACATGGGCTAGCGATATACGATATAGTGCGTAGGTTCTTGAGTATGGTTAGAACAAGATTATTTATTCTAATTGCCTCCTTAGCTTTACTATGTTAGTCCCTATATATTTAAGCATAGTTTACATTCTTGCTTGAATGTTATGTATATTTTTATTATCTTGGAAGAGCAGTCAGCAGTTGCCTACTGAGTATCATGTGTTTGAAACTCATATTACACTTCTGCAGCCTGTAGATCATCATACGGGTTCTCACCGTTGTGTGTGTTTAGAGTAGCTATAGTTCGAGACATAGGGTGAGCTCCTAGCATTCGGAGTATTGCTATTCCCTCTCTTATGTACTAGACTAATCTATATGCTGTATACAGAGATAGATTGTATTAGTATATTCATTTAGTACTTCATTTTGTTAACTTACTACATTAGAAGCTCTTGTACTGATTCCACCAGGTTTTGGGACTATCTTGTATATTTTAGCCTTTTTACTATATTTATCATGAATTCTTCAGTCATTTCTCTTTGTAATCTGTTACTAGTAGTTTCAGACTATGAGTTGGTTTACCTACTAGTGGGTTATAGTAGGCGTCATCATGACCTGAGACATTGAGTCGTGACAATTAGATATATACTACATAACTATTTCTACATCATATATACATGTTTATCCACCATTTATACAAATTGATACATGAAAAAAAGTTGCGCGGACAAAGTTCTATTTAAAAAAAAAGTGAAATTTCTTTGGTTTTTGATTTAAAAAAATTCAGAAAAAAAAAGCAACAAAAACATTTTTCTTTAAATATTATCACTGGAAAAAAAAGTAAGAAAATAACCATTAAGTGATAAACAAAACCTTGACTATTTTTGTTGTAAACTATTTACATTTTGTATATAAATGAACTTTTCCCGTATCCACTTCAAATATTTTTTTCGAAATCCATCAATTTGTATTCACTGATACGCCCTGATACAACTTGATACTTGTGTATTTGTTGATACGACCTGATACATATTGTGTATTCGTTGATACGCTTGATATCAAGTGAATACACAAGGGACAAATACATTTGATTCACTTGTATTCGTTGATACATCCTTATACCAACTTGATAAAAATATATTCATTGATACACTGGATATAAAATAAATACACAAGGAACATATACATTGATACAATTGTATTCAATGATATAATTTGATACAACTTAATATAATTGTACTCGTTGATATAACCGATACAACTTGATACAATTATATTCGTTGATACAAATACAAAGAGAAAGAGGTCAAAACATAAAATACAAAAAGAGAGAGAGAGAAAGCGAGGTGAAAATACAAATAGGGAGAGAAGTGAAGAGAAAGATGTAAACATATAAAATACAAAGGAGAGAGAAAGAGAAAGAGGAAGAGACACAAGTGTTTTTTTTTCTTCGCATCTCAAATAGTAGTTTTCAATTGTAAATACCCAAGCTATAGTTGTAGATATCTAATTATGGTCAAATATATATATATATATATATAGAGAGAGAGAGAGAGAGAGAGAGAAAGAGGTGAAAATATAAAGAGGGAGAGAGGTAAAGAATGGTGTAAAAATACAAAAATAGGAGAGAGAAAGGGAAAGAGAGGTGAGTGTTTTTTGCTTCACATCTCAAATAGTAGTTGTAAATTGTAAATATCTAAGCTATAGCTATAGATATCTAATATGGCCAAATGTTCATCATTATTTGGTAGGTGTATAAAGCATAAGAAAGATTAGTATTTAAGTATTAGTAACGATTATATAAAGCAAAAGTTTGTTTTTACATTAATTATTTTAAAATTTTAAGCCATAACTTTTTTCTTTTCAAAATGCAACATTGTGTTTTTTCGTAAAAGGGTCAAATTTACCTCTCTACTTTTAAAAAAAATGACAAAATATATCCTTCTTCATACTTTAGGGATAAATTTATCCTCAATGTCATACTTTGGAGCCAAATTAATCCCTCTACTTTGAAAATTATCTAAATATACCCTTTGTCATACTTTGAAGTCAAATTCTCCCTCGATGTCATTCTTTGAGGTCAAAATTACCCTCTTTGTTAAGAAAATTTTTACATGTACTCTTTCTTTAATAGAAAAGCTCAAATCAACATTAAATGCCCCATTTTACAAAAAAATACTCTAATCTAACCCGCCCAACCCAACTAGAGCCATAAAAGATACAAAGAAATATACCCCCTTAAGTTCTGTTGGCCAGGATATTTATCAGTGCATATCTTATGTAAAATTGATCAGCATCAGTTCAAACACAAAGAGATATACCCTTCTCTCAGTTCATGGATCTATATCAATACAGAGCTCATAAAAAATGACACTTCATGGTCAAATGCAATAGATTAGGCCCACTGGATATTTCTCTGGATGATTGAGTTAAGAGGTCTCCCTATGTGCCAACCATGACATCTCTTCATTCACGGATCATGTTATTTGCTCAGAAAACTTATTCACTGATCCGAAGTATGACGAAGGTTATCTTTAGCTAATTTTCCAAAGTAGAAGGGTAAATTTGGCCCCAAAGTATGACTGCAAAGTTAAATTTGACCGCAAAATATGACGAATGGTATATTTAGAAAATTTTTCAAAGCAGAAGGGTAAATTTAACCCTTTTTCTTTTTCAGAATTATCAATAAAAAACCACTTTATAATTAACCAGTCTATAACACCTTTAGCACATCGAGTGAAGAGAGATTTTGAGCATAGCGTTATCAAACAATAATAAAAGTTTGAGTTAATTGTGTGGATGATACCTCACATATCAAACTGATAAGAATAGATACTACACACTATTTTGCAATTAATTGATCACAAGTTTGGAGTGACTAGGTAGGAAAAAATTAGTAAGAATAAGGCAATATCAAATTAAGAAGCAAAGTTGACAACGGATCATTTGTATCTCTTATTCTCACTCTTATTCATCTTTTCGTGGGAGTCCTGAAGCTCCCTGTGAGACTCCGTCAGTGTTGAGTATGCCCTATCGAGCCTAGCAACTATGGATTCCTACTTCTGTTGCTCCTTCTTGTACTTCTCATAGTCAGAGAGGGACAGATAATAGTGATGTATGGTGGAGAACTTTTCCGTTCCCTGAGGCAATACTGATACCAACACCTTGATGACTCTAATAACAATACCAATATCTTTTAAAGGCCCGATGGTGGAATGTCTGCATGACTCTGAATCCTCACCTGTCAACTTGACCAAGTTGAACTTTCTCTTTTTTGTTCTTACCGAGTGCACCCTCACCCTAAATTTTAGTTGGGTAAATTGGGGTTCCAAGGCGCACCAAAGTGTCATCTGGGTATGCCACCACCCCTGCCCTCCTACACAGCTTAGTAATAAGAGAATGTAATGAAAGATGTATACCACCATGGTTCCTATAGAACTTAATGTCAGAAATCACAAGACAACCAACATTAGAGAAATGTTATCTAGTATGCAGGCAACCATACGGGCACACATATCAGTAACTACAGTTAAGTGCGTGCAAGGAGAGATCCGAATGCAAATGATGTTCAGCCATATCCGAGCCTCGGTTGCAAAGTCATTCATAGAGATGCCTTCTTTTTGTAGCCGCCCAAGAGACTTCTTTGCCTGGGCACATCTTCTCTATCATCCAGCTGCCCAACTCACAACCCTTTGCCTCAAATCAGCCATGTCTATCCGGGAGCCCATATAGATCATTTATTTGCTCCTCCCCAAAATGCACATTTACCCCCCGAATCATGATAACTGGGTTTGCAAATGATATTATGCTAATATTAGCATAGAACTCGCGCATCCACTGCTTGTTTACCATGCAGGGGTCCAGGGCAAAACAACTCCATCCGGTGGCCATAAGTCTAGCATGAAATGCCAGAAACTTTTTCGGCACTTTCTCTAAGCATATACCCCTTTACAGGAGTAGCTTAGTCCATGAGAGCTCATCGTAGTATTGGTTGTGGCACTCGGGGGTCATGAATCGGACTTGATCATAGTTCTCTATTATGGAAATTTGTAAAATACGAGGACAATACAAAATCATTTATCGCCAATATTTTCTTAATTAAACCTCACTATATTGTCCACTAAAGGAAATGGGATGAGCACTTGGTGGTGTGGGAACAAAAATTTAAAACTGCAGGAATTTTGGCCCAAGTTAAAATTGGGTCTCAGTTATAGCGATCATGGCAGCTTAACCACAATCACGACTGTCGAAATCGCATAAGCAAGACAGCGATTGTGACTGCCTCAATTGTGGTCCCAATGACCACGATCGCGGTACCTGTGACCAGACCATGACAGTTTTTCACCATTTCAAAAATCTATTTCAGGGCGAAAATACGTTCCAAAATAAGAATCAATCATTAAAAACATAAAACACGCATTCTAAATGCTTGATAATGCCCCCTTAATGTGAAAGTACTTAGTTAATAACTCATTTGGGCAATTGAGCGGGTATGAGTTGTGCACCTTGTATTTTGCTAAATTTCACACTACTTTGGGTACTCTAGACTTCCCCACATGTGAGCACACTATATCTAACAGCTAATTTTCCACACAAGCATGATTTATCAACCATTAGACAATAAAAAACTCAATTTTAGGCCAACCTAGTTTATACACCCTAAGGCCTTTTCATAACAAATAAGAACACAAGCTTAAAGAGCTTACCGGATGAGTGATGCAGAGAGGATGAAAATATGTCTTTGAAATGCTCTAAATATTGCCACAAATTGGTGAAATTTTGAGAGAAAAGTTGGAGCTAAAGTATGGGGGAATGGAAAATCAATGGTCTTTTAAAACTGGTCCGACCGCGATCGCGATCAAGTATCCGCGATTGTGGACTCACGGGTGACCGCATCGTAGACACGTGGGTGACCGTGATCGCAGACACGTGGGTGACCACGATCGTGGCTCAGTTCCCGCAATCACTGTACTAAAGGGCATTTCTGCACCTCTATTTCCCCTGATTAGCCCATCATGCAAACATTCCACATTTTCCCTTTTCAATTCATTATGCACCAAAGTGCCATAAATTCATCGATTAATCAATGTCAAACGTAAAATCTACACTATCAAATTCAAAAAGAGAGGATACGGGCCACTTTTCGTGGTGTGATGGGGTGCCTTCCATCGAGCACCTAGTTTAATGTCATGGCACGACACCTCTTCAACTACTTTTTTGTGCTTCCACTTAGAAAATTTGAATCTCTAGCCAACTTTCGTTCACTATGCATTGAGTGGCATAAGGACAAAAGATTCAGATCTTTCAAGATGAAAAATGATAGAGATGAGTACATGATGAGGAATTTTCTATCTCACCACTTGGAATACTTAAACCTTTTACCCAATTTCATATCAACTTTCTGATTTAGCTCCTTGGGTAATGGTGGGAATATCAATAGGCCACCAATTAAACATTGGAAGTTGAGCTCATTGGCCTTTAAGTGTGGGGCTCCCATGTGCTCTTTTGAAATGTCAAACTTTAAAATGTATGCATGGTGCTCCTTCTCCCCATAATCCTTCATTTTCTTACGTAGATGGACTTTTATCATATCCTCAAAGCGTAATGTTGAAAAATTAGAGTGAGGGTTATCCCTTAATTTCAAAGTTGCATACTTATTAGCATCTTCTCTCCGAAATGGACTAGAGTCATCATAAGAGATTTGGTTGGCTTCTTTCTTTGACTCTAGTGCCAATTCCTTAATTTTGGCATCTTCAACTTTGTTTGGTTTGGTGGGTTAGGAAATCACCGAGGATTTTTCACTACTAAGCTCATCATTAACCACATAGCTTGGTTTCTCTTCTTGATTAACCTCCTCTTAGGAAGTAGGTAAGGTAATGGTATTTACAAGATTTATTTCCTTGACCATTTCCTCTATCTTGGCAATCTCCCTTCCAAATGATTCATTAGATTGATGCAAGTGGTGCACATTCTCCCCTATTGTAGTTACCCAATCCAGAATAGTTTGAAGCATTGCTTCAAAACTATTGTACCCGACATGTTGTTTTTTTTTTATTTCATCATGAGACCTATCAAGCTCATAAGAAGAACTAGCATTTAGGTTAGCATAATAAGGGGAGGGAGCATTTGGACAATCACTCCAATGTCCATCACGACCACCACATAAAGAACGATCGTACTCCCAATAGGATCAAGACGGTGATTCCATCTCTCTCCGTAGAGCATGTCTACATTCTCTCTGAAAATGTGGTCCGTCACAATATGGACATGGATCGCCAAGATAGGATTTTCAACTATCAAAATCATATTTATCCCAAGATGCCATAGATAAAATTAAACAAAAACAAAAATCTACCTAATACAAAGAAAACAAAAGAGAATCACAAAAAAATATTTACAAGTTTGGATTTAAGAAAGTAAGCTAAAATTTTAAACTAACTCAATACATCAAATTATTTCCCAAAAACGGCACTATTTTTTATAACGCTCAACTTACATGTCAATTTAAGTGCAAGGCAGTAGTCGTCAATAAATTTACCCAAAATCAAATTAGCTCAAAATAAAGGAAACTTACTTAATCTAAACCTAGAATATAAATATGTAAATATGGGATGGGGGGGTGAGTGAGTATCAAAGCTAGTATTTGTTTACGGACTTTTAAAGGACTAATTCAGGGCTATGAATAATTAGAGTATAATCAATTAGGCACGGATCTTGAGATTATTCTTTCTTAGGGGCAAGTTATGAATGGGAATATGACGATTCGGTACAAATTCTATATGTTAATGATGTGGTAGGCTAGGTTGAAAGTCATTTGAGTGTCTAAAAGATGTCACTCATAGACCCTTTCGATTACCTACCTAGTGTGTCAATTAAAGTCACCCAATACCTCAATTAGGCACCCCTATTTCTAAGATGATACCCAAGATATAGTCAACCTAACAATCATCCTTATATCTAAGATAGTGAAAGTTAGTAAACTATGCCCATAAATTGTCTACCATTGCCTTGATTCCCATATCCCTCTTTCAAGGATGATGTGGTTTCCAAAAGTTCACCCAAACCCCTTTTTCAAGGATGGTTTGAGCTTTAAAGAGCTTGGGGTTGTAACCTATAAATCCATTTGGGTATTTGAGGCTTTCAACCACAAATTCAAGCCAATTTAGTCAAGCAATAGTAGAACCCATCATCAACAAACTAACATATGCACCATTAAATCATAACTCACACATAATTGCACCGCATTCTAGCATAATCCCAAAAGGAAGAACTAGCTACACCTGAGAGTAATAAGCAAGATATACCCCATAATCTCCATTGATGAGATTTATGAAAGACTAAGTAAATGTTACTTCAAACTTTGAACTTCAACAAATCTTTAATGGGAGTTAGCTAATCCTTCACTTGGAAGCTACTCCCAGTGTATTCTTCACCCGAAATTAATATAATAATTATCCTCCAAAAATGGAAACTAAGAAGTAGACAAGGTTCCAATAATTAGGAATGGATTTATTCCTCCAAAGAGATAGGGCTTGAGTCTCTTAAGGGAAAATTTGGGAACAGTTGTATGCATTTACATCTTTGCCCTTGGTTATTTTTTTCTCTAAGTCGCGATGGCAGGAGTTGTCCGCATTCGCGGCTACTGCGAACACGATCAAAACCATGCAATCGCGGTATGTTAACCTGGTTAACTAACCGTGAGCGCAGTCCTCAGACTGCGATTACGGTAACTGAGGCTATGTTCTGCTCTAGGTCTTCAAACTGTACTTCTTTCCTACTTTTAATCTTTTCAGCTCGCATCCATATATTTTCATCCCATTATCTATGTGCCTGCAAAATATGAATATTAGTACATTTAATCATAAATATGTCTCACTTATTCATTCAAAACATGGTAATGTGCACAAATATTGAGTGCAAATGAGTGGTAAATTCACTACTCATCATTGCCAAAAAAAATTATAAAGATGATAAGAGGACTATGTAGAGGGTTTTTTGGACTAGGGATATTTTGACATCAAAGAAGGCACTTGTGGCATAGTAAAAAGTTTTCCTTTCGAAGTCTGCAGGTAGTTTAAATGTCCTGAACCTCTACTTATGGAACAAAGTTTCTATCACAAAACAATTATGGGCTCTGGCTGAAAAGAAGGACTGCCTGTGGATCAAATGGGCCAATTCTTACTATTTGAAAGCTAACACTATGGAGATCTGTGTTATCCAAAAACTGCCACTTGGGAAATCAGGAAAATCATAGGTACAAGACAACATATTTTGGGAGCTCCAGGATTACAAATTGCTAAAGCTGGATTGAATTCATGTGCAACAGGATCAAAGTTCACTATCAAAAAGCTATATGATGCGCTAACCCCACAACTTCCTAAAGTCCCTTGGAAAGTAATTATTTTAAATCATTGTGTGCATCCTAGACACAAATTCATACTTTGGCTAGCATTGTTACACAGATTGTATACTATTGAGAGGTTAGCAAAGTTTGGCATTTAGGTACCTAAAGCATGTGTATATTGTGGGAAGGATGATGAAACTCATGACCACTTATTCCTAGATTGTTGTGTTACTAAAAACTTGTGGTTGATACTGTTGAAATGGTTAGAGGTGTATAGGAATGTGGGTTGCTAGGATCTTGAAGTAGATTAGGTTGCTAAACATACAAAAGGGAAGTCTGCTAGAGGTTCTATTATATGTAGTGTTTTTGGAATGATGGTCAACATAATTTCGAGGGATAGAAACCATATCAAATTTCAAAATGGCATATACAATGAGAACAAGGTGTGTAGGGAAATAGCTGTCCACATTCACATTCAAGGCCAGACCTACAGAAAGTGGGAGTTGATGCTACAACAACTAGCTGCGGTATCCTTATGTAATTACCTATGAAAGATATAGGTTTAAGTTTTTTTGTTATTTGTTCTATCTTTTTTACTTATTACTGGTTTGGAATCCCTAGCTGGTAGGTTGAGGTTTTAGAACTTGTATAGTTTATGTTCTTTAATCTTGAGAAACAGGGGGTTTGTCCCTATTTAGATTTGTAAATATTCATTTCGGTAAAGATTAACATTTAAAATTTAAATTCAAAAATTATAAAAAGAAATTGATAAATATGGACTAGCCCATCAAGACCCGTAATCCTCAAAGTGAGGGGTTAAGCTTGTTATTTTCTAGTCCATCATCTCGATGGGTCAGTCCGACGTAGCCCGTCAAATTTTAAAGCCCGTGTTGGCTAGCCTGGATGGGCTGTGCCAGCCCATATTGATTACTTGGGAAAATTTCATAAGTAGCAAACTTAAGCTCATAATTAGGAGTTTCATAGCAATTGTTTCATAATTACCTAAATAGCAATTTGTATTTTGTTTGACACTTTTTGCTACTAAAATACATATACAACAAGATTTATTGCCCTAATTTTACTCAAATCAATTAAGTTAAATAAAAAATAATTACCTGATGTATTTAAAGCAGTAAATTTCTTTTCCATAAATTACTCGTATTTAAAATAGTAGATTCCTTTTCCATAAATTACTCTTATTTAAACTAGTAGATTTTTTTTCCAAATCAAACTCAAGTCTGAAGATTATTATCTTCACGATCTTCAAAATTTCAAAATAAATCATCATTGCTATTTTTTACTCTCTTTCACTCTCTTATATCGCTAACTTTTTTTTCTTGTTTCATCTTCTTTTTTTATCATTTTATTTTTTTATATTTTGATTTTTTTCTTTTCTATTTTTTTCTTTCCACTTTATTTTCTCTATTCTATTTCTCTTCTTTTTTTCCTTTTTCATTTTTTTCTTTTTCTTCTTTTTCATTTTCTTTTTGTTTTCCTTTCTCATATTTTTCATTTTCTTTTCATATTTTCGTTCTTCTTCTTTTGCTCTATTTTTATTTTTTTGTTTCTTTTTTCTCGCTTTGATTTTTATACTTCTATTTCTAGCTTTTATATATATTTCTTTTTTTTTCTTTTTCACTTCTTTTTTTTTGTGGATTTTTCTTTTTTATTTTTTTTCTTTTTATTTTTTTAATTCTTTTTCTCTTCTATCTCTAACTTTTTTTTTTCTTTCTCTGTTTTTCTTTTTTTTTTTTTGAATTTTTTTCTTTCTCATTTTCTTTTGGGTTCTATGCTATATTTTCTTTGAATTTTTAAAAAACATGGCTACGTGAAGCACAAGCTATGGATAATAATGAAAACACCACAATTATTTGTTGTATTTATATTCGCATCAATATTTCATATACGTTAATACAATTGTATTTGTATTTCATAGTTCGCACTTGTATTTGTATTTATTTTATAGTTTGCACTTGTATTTTATAGTTTGCTTTATAGTTTGCACTTGTATTTGTAATTTATAGTTCACACTTGTATTTGTATTTTATAGTTCACAATTGTATTTGAATTATATAGTTCGCACTATCATTTTTATTTCAAATAATTCGCATTAGTATTTGAAAGGATTATTTTATATTTGTATTTTATTATTGAAAGCATATTGAATTTTTATTTTCTGATTTTATTTTATTTTTATTTTTATTTTATTTTCATCGATATACTTGTATTTTTAAAAAATTATTTTGTATTTGTATTAAAAATCGGGAAGGAATATGTTCAGATAGAAAATCATCAATTCATGTAGTGCTTGTGTTAAGGGTCACAATAGACGCTCATGTAGAAAATATCATAAATGATATATTTTAAAATATTTGTTGTGATGTGATTAATTCTTCAATGACAATTATGCTTCATATATTAATATACGTTATAGTTAGCTTTTCAGTATTTGCAATTTTGATTGAAAAATTATAAATAAAGTTATTTATATTTATTTAAAAGTACATTTATATATTTGGGTATATGTACGATCACAAATACATAAAAATATAAATATAAAAAATTGTGCAACTATAAAAAATAAATTTGTATTTATATATACAACTACTAATTATTAAATTATCTGACCTCAATTATTAATACATATCTAATTAAATTACATATACAAAAAACATATACAGTTACCTAAAATATATTTGCTATTGATTTTTGAAATACATATAAATACAAATATATAGTTGTTCAACTAAGTAATATATATGTAAGATCTGAACATAAAACTATATAATCACCTATTAATACATATGTAATTACATATACAATTATTGAAAACATGATAAATATTCAACATAAAACTAAAATGAAAATCTTCCATTCAATTTGATTGCATATCAATCTTCAAAATACAATAACATAATTATTAAATTCAATTAACTTTTCACAATAAACATGAACGTAAGATATGAAACTTAACAACTATTCAACTACATCATTGTCAACCTACGTTAAATGTTATCATACACAAAATATAAAAAAAAAAATCACCAAACTTCAAGGACTTTTGTGCCGTTTGTTATCCTGATTTTTCAATAGGCCTTATTGGTACTTCTTGCCATGGATATATGATCACGTGAAACCTATACAAAAAAGAAAGATAAATATTTATATCACATTTACATTTTCAAAAATATACAAAATACATGGACATACAGATCTGCATATTTATTTACAGTACAGAACATACATACATACATACATACATACATACATACATAAACACACACACACACACACACATATATATATATATATATATATATATATATATATATATACACGTATAGGACACAGATCTCTATAACAAAAAGAACAACTATATACATATAGTTAATTAAAAAATACATGATACATATCTTAAATAGTAAAAAATACAAATAAATACATATGTTACCCTCTAATGACATAGAAGAGTTCAAAGACAAATCCAACACCATACAAAAATACATATGGATATGCATTTGTATATAAAAAATACAAATACATGCACATGCCCCCAAAAATTTATAATACATTTGTGACATAATACATTTGTCTAATTACGCTTGAACTACACATTTCTTCTTCTTCTTCATGTAGACACCACAAAAATTCTTATGACAAAAATATTGTACTGCTCATTTGATAACAACGCCTTAATACGTTCTTCAATATCATCGACTGTGTGACATCCTATATGTGGTGCAAATCTTGGAAGTACCTTGCCATATATATGATCACACGACATCTATAGAACACAATAATGGCATAAATTATATTACATGTACTTTTTCAAAAAAAAATAGAACATACATAGTGATATGTTTTCTTTTACATAATAAATATTACATTAAAAAATATATAGTTCTGCATATGTTTTTACAAAATACATGTCTGATTCATGTGTATATTACCATACAAAAATATAAATATGACTCTGATATGTATTTACGAAATACATATCAGATTTATATTAAACAGTAACAAACACAACTATACTATATATCTTTATATGTATTTGTGAAATACAAAGGTGACTCATATAAAACAATAAAATACGAATGCATATCTTAATCAATAACAAATACAAATATACATATACATATAACTAAATCAAAAAATGCATAATACATATCATAAACATTAAAAAATACTAAAAAGTATATATATGTTACCCTCTGAAAAAATATATCACCATAACCATATGTATATAAAAAATACACATACTGCACATGACCCATAAGCTAATAAAATTATAAATACAAATACCTCTTTGACTTTATATTCTTCGAAATCGTATCTAGAAGAATTATGACCAACAGGACTTAAAATTTTACTTGATTCTCTCATTTCCCTTGGCTTCCCCTTTTTCTCAGATCCTTGCGTTTTGGGGGGATTTGAAGATTAAGGTTTTTTCAATCCTTTTATTTCATAATTTTCATAATCTTCTCCGGATTATTATGACGCTTCGATCTCACCTCTTTTATGTTCACTGCTTTTTCGACTAAATAGGTGTAGAAACAAATTTAAGATTTTCATTTTGTGTTAATCCTCCATAATTTTACCATAAAAAATTCATGCCACCCCCCCCCCCCCCCCCCCCCCCCCCCCCGACACACACACACACAAAAAAAAAAAACCCGTAGAACACTATTAAACCAAAAAATATAAAAAATATAAAAAATATAAAATTTATAAAATATGTTGAAGTGATAACATGCAATAACTGTAAATTGATAGTTACCTTATTTGATGGAGTACAATATTTATCTACAATATGAGAAAAATATGCGCAATTTGTGAGAAAAAAACGGTGAGATTGGAGAGAGATAAACGAGTGAAAAAAAAATATACGATTAAATTAGAAAGAGAAAAAATAATGAAGTGAAAATTGAAAAGTGGTAAAGTAATATAGTGAAACACGCATTTGTGGAGTTATTGGGCAAAAAATGCTACTTTTACTATAAAATGTAATTTTATTAAAGTTAATCGTAGACAAAACTTTATTTTTGATCAAGTTACAATGGTCAAAAATTAAATAAATTATCATAAAATAGAAACATGTTTAATACATCATTACTCAAAGTATATACTGTTATCATCAAAATTAGTTGTATACAAAGGTCTCTCTATAAATAATACTCTCTTTTTAAAATGTTAGGACATGGAGTTTTGCTATATCTTCTCATCTCAAGTTTAAATTGAATTTATCTATCTATATTTTTATATTAATTATTTTTTTTTAGATAAAAAATAAATCATTTTCTTTTCGTGAAATAAAGTGAATATTAAGCTGCTATTAAGATATTTTTAAATTAAGCAAATAATAATTAAGATACATCCTCGCAACTTAAATTTAATTTTGTATTTATCTTTTTGCTTTTCGTTGCTTACTGTAGCAAAATTTTATAAGTAACCCATCAAATTTAGGCCATAATCATTTCCTTAGTAACTTAAAATATTGTTCTCTGCATTTTTAAGGTATTATTGATAGAGGCCAACATAGCAAAGAAACAAACCATCAAAATGATTAATCCGCCAGTGACCAACATACCCCTCCCCTGTGATGTTGCTCTGCACATAAGAGACATATATAAAGCTTCAGGTGACTCAATATCATTCATTTGTTCACAATGGGTCTCAACTAAAAAAATAATATAAAGAATAACTTTATGAAACTTGTATAATCACAGGAATGACTTATTTGTGCAGTAATGATTTGTTATAATTCCTCATAATAAAGAACGATATAGTAAATATTAAACCTCTTTTAATTTATTTGTGTGTTTACTTCGTTCTATAATGAATCCCTTTAGTTTGTATCTACATGAAAGTTTATTATAAAGAACATGTCTAGCAGAGGAAATAACAATATGAGTTTAAAAATTATGAGCTAGTATGAGCCAGTACAAAATTTATCGCTTACATTGTTGTTGTAAATGGATAACATTATTTATTCTTGCATCACTAAATTAGTTAAACGTATAAAAACTTGTTCTCATACGCTAAATTGTCATATTAGATATAAGAAAGTTATTCTGCATATATTTGCATCTCATATTGAAGAAATACAAATACTTGCATGAAAAACTAATTAATTGTTTGATTAACTACCTCCAAAGGACTATAAGTACTTCAAATGTGAAGCTTATTACTCACATGTTCCTCAATTATTTTTAAGCAACAATATATGTAACTTGTGTGCTTTTTTTCCTTTTTTTCTAATGTAATTTTGTATGTTTAATGTAATTTAATTGCTTTCATGATACCTTGCAATACTAATTAGTATGTGATTTTTACCACATTATTATGAGATGTATCAAGTTGTTTTTCTACAAACAACTTGATTGTTCCTTTTTATTTTTATTTTCCATTGTGGTTATAATATACATTTATTAGTTTTCAAATAAATTTAAATTGAAATCACATTTAATGAGCATTTTAAATATTTACAGAGTAATAATTAGGAAAAAAGAGCAGTAAAATAGTAGTTCCATTGTATTTAGAAAGGTTTTTCCAAATAACATGGGGTACCAAGATGTGTTTTAAATAAATAGATGATTCTTTTGTGATTTTATCTATTATTTCATAATTAATATATTTAGTATAAGAATATGTACCATTGATTTTCATAATTTGTTGGTTTTGTTATTTTGGGGAGGGAAATGGATAAATGATATACAATAATGTAATTAACAAAGTAAATGAGTAAAGATATTATCTTTATATCTTCTGATCCATTTTTTTTTGGGGAGCGGGGGGATTGCTAGAAAACATGAGAGAAAATATACAAAGCACAATAGCTGGAAGAGAAAAAAAACGTGACACTCTCTAGTAACTAATAAGCAGACAATAGCTGGAAGAGAAAAAAAACGTGACACTCTCTAGTAACTAATAAGCAGATATAGCTTTGAATCTTTTCCTGTAAGTAGGGTATTAGTGTGGACATGAGTAGCCTGTAGATCCACCTATGTATACCTATATTCACCTTTGGTTAGTAACAAATTGCTTGTAACATAAAACCAAATAACTATTAAGTTAGATAGAATACAAACATCGGATAACACGTGAATTTCACTTTAATTATACAATGAATTCATATATGTAAATTTAAAGACATGTCCGATTAATCTGAAGACTCATGATCTCAATGTGGCCAATGGATTCCAAGCCCTCGCCAATCAGAGTTTTGAAATTGCAAATCAACTCGATCGTAATCAAGTAAAAAGAGGTTAGTTTTATAAACAAATTAAATGAAAAAGATGGAACCTCTGAAATAAATATAGAGATATCCACAATTTGGTTTATCTTCAAAGAAAATATCATTAATATTTTTTCTCATTTACTTTATGAAACAAATCTTCAAATATTTGTTTACCTTTAAACCACGTTAAGATATACGAAAAATCATATTATAGTTTTAAGTAGCAAAGTAATTTTGTAGAGATTTATGCCATCGTTGTTGTACACAAATTATATCTATGCTATCGATTATCGATGAACAATCTTAATGAAAACGTTACTTTAAAAAAATTGTATAACACCCCATATTTTCCTACATTAATATGTCAAATCATCATCTTCTTCTACAAAGATTCTCTATGAAATTTTTTTACTCAAATTTGCAGCCTTACATATTAAAAATGTAATTTGCACATATATAATCACTTTTTTGTGTGTGGTTTTATACATGAAGTATTAAATATATGTGGTTGAGTTAAAGTATAAGACTCAAAAATATATGAAATCTGAAAAAATTAAAAAATAATCTGACAGAACCTTGTTGCAAATTACACAACAATGGAGAGTAAGTCAAAAGAGAATCAAATGGAATATTAAAACAATTATGAAATATAAAAACAATTAGGCTTGACACTAATTACGAAAATTAATTTGCAAACCATTAGAAAGCATATAAACGTAGAAGAACGTACAAAATGATAAAATACATACATATATATATATATATATATATATATATATATATCCAATCTAAATCTCTCACTGTTGTCGATCCCATTTCTACATAGAGCGTTGATATTTTCTTTTCAATTAAATATGTATAACCTCTTTGAAACAATGTAAAGAGATGAAGAATACCTTAAGAGATCAAATTAGTAAAGAGAAGAGAGAATACCTTTAAGAGATGAAATTAGTATCGAGAGCCACATTTTTCTGAACTAAGAAATAGTAAAGGAGAGGAAATAAGGGAGATAAAGGAGAGGAAGTTAGACTTTTTGAAGGAGAGACATTCCATTCTGATGACAGTTGTAAAAGCTTTTGAAATTGACTCGTAATCAACTCTAATACAACTTTTAACTTTTAAAATTATCAATTTGCATCATTGCATTATTACCAATACCAATTCTAATAATGCAAATAATTTAAACATCATAGGGTGATGATGCAGTTAGAAGACGTGGGTTAGTCATTCAAATGATAAGGGACTGTTTATAAATTAAAATAACTTTAAAAAAAAAATTAATCAAACGAATTAGAATGGGGAAACAATTATTTCAGAACTCTAAAACTTTGAAAACTACTACTATTATGGTAAAGTGGGATAAATAGAGGAAGTTATAACCATAGGCAAAACTATTTGCGTTAAGTTCAAATTTTAAAATTTTATCTTTAACAACTAATTAGTCACTTTCTATTGAAATTAAATAGTTCTTGATTTTTTAAAATAGATAATGCCTACTTTAATATATCTATGTATTATTATTATTAATAGTGTTGTTGTTGTTTTTATTAAAAAGAATTATTAATAAGTAATTGATTAAATTTGTAATTAGAATTTATACTTTATTATATGCACATGAATTTAAATCAAACGAACTTAAAATAGATTAATAAATTAACTTTTAACTACTCTATATTTAAAATATTTATTGTAGTAGTAGTTATTTTATCTTAATAATAGATATATTTTAAAGATACTATTGCAACGGATGATATAATAATCCGGTTATAAATTTGCTTCGAATAATATATATTCTGTTCAATATTTATTGATGCGGAAATTTAGTTTAGGATTTTTGTGAGTCATAATTTAAAAAAAAAAATTAATCATTTAAATGTTATATAAAAAAACGTGATTTTATCTATCTCCTAGGCATATTTGGTGAAACTACAATTCACAAACATATAATTGTGATATTGTTTGGGATGGAGTTTAATGTTTGCTAAATGCCAATAAATATTACTTATTCTAAATTCAAAAATTTAAAGAAGAGAACTTATCGTATGAACTTTTCAGAAATATTGTTGAAACATCACGACTGGATGCAGTAAAGAATAAATGAAAAATTAATGTAATTAGCCATAAAATCTTACATCACATGATATGACCGCATGAAGTCATCAATTCAAAACAATTATCGAAAGAATGCATAGTGACATGCAGGAGGAATTACAGGAGATCGAAAACCTGATTTCACTTATATGAGGATGAAGATGAAGAAATATATATATATATATATATATATATATATATATATATA
>NC_061118.1:5602044-5680004 GCF_002878395.1 Capsicum annuum | reverse complement strand
AAGGATATACGGTATAGTGTTGAGATTCCTAAGTATGGCTTGAATAATATAGTGCACCCTTATTACTTAGCCTTATTATGTTGGTCTATTAGTCATGAACAAGACAGTTATCCCTTATTATCTCATAAATGTGTTATATGATTTCTGGACTCTTGGGTGTAGTTTTTATTCTGTTAATTTTTTGTATATATCTGCCTTATATTTGGTGCTTAGTTTGAAGGTGCCAACGGAGTACCATTCGTTTGGTACTCATACTACACTTCGACAGCTTGCAGATCATAGTAAGGGTTATCGTTGTTGATATGTACATCGTGCGGAGTAGCCATGGTTCGTAGATATGGACTGAGCTCCTGACATTCAAAGTATTACTTTTCTCCCTCTTATATATTAAACTAGTCTCTATGTTATACTCAGAGATAAGTTGTATCAGTGTATTTCCTTTGATATTTCACTTTTTTACACTTATTATATTAAAAGCTCTTGTACTAATACCACCAGCTTTTGAGATTTATTCATGTATTTGCACTTTTGTTATACTTATTCCACATTATTTCCTTATTCTATTGAGTAGTCCGTTACTAGCCATTTTGGACTACGGGTTTGGTTTGCCTACTTGTGGGTCTTAGTAGGCGTCATCATGACCTGAGAATTTGGGTCGTGACACAAGGCCTATCGAATAGCATATTTAAATATTAGTAAGGTCAGATGGACCCTACACCCAGTCTTTCAATGCTCCTTACCTCAGATTTTCGGTACTTAGACTTCCCATCAACCTGTGACTCATCAAAAACCAAAATAAAAGTCAAATAAAAAATAAAGTGCAGAAATATGATACCTACCTTAACTTGGCTTTTCTCTCAAGCATCGCCTAATTTAGTGTCGTGGTACGACTTATATCACTAATTAGCCATTTTCCTTCATCCTCTTGCCCCTATTCGGAGGCTTTCTTCTCACTTATTTCTGGCCTCTTGAGTGTGTACTCTTAAGGTCTTCATCTTTTTCAATATTTTCCTTCTTATGCCCATCTTTCAACTTCACCCTGCCGAGTTAATTGGTGCCTTGGGCCACTCAATTAAACTATCTGAAGTGGTCTTTTACGGTGTGCTCTCCACCACCCCGCACTCATCCACTTCCACGATTATCATAAAGCATAAGTCTTTATAATGGGAAAGTCGATTGAGAGGTTTATAGACTTTGAAGACCACCTCGTCATCATCTAATCTAACCTTGAGAGTTCCGTCTCTCACCTCAACTAGTGCTCTTCCCATCACTAAGAATGGACGTACAAAGATGATTGACACCCTTGGGTGACGCCCAATCTACACCTCGACTCTAAAGATGATGCAGTCGCTGCCAAATATTGTAACACAACAAAGGTTGGGGTCGAGTCTCAAGGGATTACATGGAATTGTGGCTATCAGCTATTGTAATTTACAACCAAAACTGGAAAAGTAAATGGGGGTTTTGAGTAGCAATACTGAACAAGTGGTGAATATAAACTTCACTTATAATAAATCGTAGGTGAAATCTAGGATGGCGATCCTACTAGCTTCTCAACTCAGTAGGCTTATTGTGATTTTTTGTACTAATTTGATGCCTTGTATGCAGAATCGATAAGTTATGTACCTTCTAAACTCTTTTGCACGAGCAGAAGGATTTCACCTTTTACATTTTGAGTCTCAGGATGTTGCCTTACTAACTCTTATCTTGATACTAGTTAACTATATGAAATCTAACTATCTTACTTAAATAATATCTAGTAGTGTGGATTGATAGTAAAACTCCAAGTTACTATTGTAATTATCTTTTCCTAGTTACTACTCCTCTTTTGGAGTAAGTAGCAATAATCTAGGCGGGATCCTAACATTTGCAACCGCTATGATAACTATCAAATTAAAGATAATAAATGCATGCATAGGTATTAGTTAAGAACCATAATAGCACTTCCCCTACTTCGTCAATCTTCTAGGGTTTCCACAACCCTAGCTAAGGGTTTTTAGCTGCTCATGCTTGTGAAGTAATCAAAAACATTCATGATTGAAAGCATAAGATTAAATCAAAACAATCACAACTAAAATCCCAAAATTGTAGATGAATTAATCAATAGAAATAAATATAAGAGAATTCCAAGACCAAAATCAAATCTCAGAATAAAAATATGTTTGTAAGTATCAAGAGTGCATAACTTCTACTAAAAAAATAGAAGCGGTATTTATAGTACACGAGGAAACCTTAAAACCCAAAGCCCAAATGAAATAGGAGAGAAAAAGGGTCGTTGGCTATATATGGTCTCCATATGCAGACTGGCCTTAGGCGCATGTGGTGACTGCATGTGCCCAGACCAAAAATTCTTGCAGGTCTGCTCTCGAGATTTTGGACTTCTGACACATGTTTTTCCCACATGTGGTCCACATGTGCTCCATATAGTCTGTATGTTGACTTAGAAAGTGCCAAAAGCTATTTTTTTCATTTTCCTTACTCTCTGGATCTTCAATTCCAACGGTTACCTTAGTCTCATACAGACCACATGTGCTACATGTGGTCTACATGTAGACATAGGTATGTATTAGGCTTTTCAACACTTGCAACCAAGCCTCAAATCTTTAACTTTCATCACATGCTTTGGTCACGAACAATTCGAAAAGTATCACAAACATACAAAATTTGGTCACATAAGTTGCAAAAAACACCATTTTTACCTTTGCACAAACTTAGCATTCAAAACCCAGTTTCCGGCAAAACATACCCAAAATGCATAACATCTAACCAAACAACTTAAGAAACTTGCATATTATTATTGTTTTAAGCGTTGTAAGTGCTATATTTCTATAGCACATTAATACCCTCAACTTAGATATTTTGCAAGTCCTTAGGCAACAAAATAAAACAAAATAAAACAAAACTAAACACACTGCTAAACTAGGAGAATCTAAGTTATTCAAGGCAGTCAGTCAACACATTAAGGTCAAATCACAACACACCCTCCTATCTCAATTTTTCAAAACCAATTGTGTATGGATATGAAGTACAACAATGCGACATATTAAAATCAAGCTATGGCATTACATTAGTAACAGACAGCTATGCATAAGTTTAAGTTTCATTACCCAAACCAAGTAAGCAGCTAAAAATATGACTTAAGTGCCCTCACAACAAAGAAGTCCCAAACACTCATATGAAATAATTCCTGTCAATTCAGTGACAGTCAAGAGACACTCACACACAGAAAAGAAGTTCCAATCAATGTGCATCAAATATCATAGGCTAGCCCTTATTTTCTTTACCTTAGCATTCAGACAGTCAAGCTAGGTTCACTATAGGACTTTTCTAAGAGTGTAATGTAGGCTTGGATTGTACATATGGACATATCAAATAACTAAGCCTCCTTGCACTACACTAACCTTCGGGTCTGACTTATTTGCTAATTTCTTTTTCATTCCACCCTTATGTCTCCCTTTTTATTCTTTATAGCATATTCAGGTTAGGTGTGGTATTTTATTCTTTCTTTATCACTTTTACACAATTTTTCTTTTATTTTCCTTTTATTTTTCTATCACACCCAGCCCTACTAAATTTTTCTCTTATTTTACCCTTTTACATGCTCACTTTACACTATACACTCCTATGATAGCCACCCCCAACTTAGGCGTTTTGCTTGAGTAGAGGTGCACAATGTCCAAGGAAGACCAGAGTCAAAAAAGGTTCATCGTAGCACAAATGGGAAGGTGAAAGGTGTAACAAGAAAAATAGGCTATAAGTCTCAAAACAGAGATCAAGGGATACTATTTCACATAGGGAACGTCATAGGCTAAAAGTGCACTAAAATAAAAATGGCCTATGATCCTTTCTTAACTGACTGTCCTACAACCCAGGAAAGACTAACCAAGCTAGTTCTAAATTCAACACACAAAGGGAACTAAGTAGCATCTTACATACACATGACGCAGAGTCAATATTATAAGTTACTACTTATCCGGTTTATGCAATTGTTAGTCAGTGATTTTCATGTCCCTTATCCTAATTCCATAGCAAGATCCACAAAGTTCACATATAGACATATTCACACAGTTCTAAAACATAATCTTTGAGGGGTATCATTTTTCTCAAAAATTAATTAAAAAATATGACAACTTCCATAAATACTTAAAAATCTCATAATTACACAAAAACACAATGCAATATAACATATAATACAGTAAGACATAAATTTTAATCTAGACATGTTAGTTCTACAACCATACCGCGGACGACATGAAAAGAAGCATGACAACAAAAACCCACGGTTGTTATAGTATACCCCACTGCTTACTAAGAACTGTGTACTGTCCCTAATGGAAAAAAATAATATAAATCAAAGGGAATGAGGACATGCTTGGGATGAACTAAGAGTCCGTGTACCTTGGTTTGCCTCCAAGCATCGCCTGATTTTTTATTGCGGGACGACTCAGTTCACTTGGCTACTCAGACTTCGCCAAGGTCCATGTCAACATAGACTTTAACTTCCTCTAGGATTCCCATGTAGTGCTCCACTCACTGCCCAATTTCTTTGAATGGAATGTCACTATCATGCTTTATTTCTATAGCACCATGTGGAAATACCTTAACCACAGTGAATGGTCCAGTCTACCTAGATTTAATCTTGCCAGGAAACAAAAGTAGTCTTGAGTTATACAACAAGACCAAACCACTAGGTTAAAATATTCTTTTATCAATTTTTCTTTCGTGATACAGATTCATTATTTCTTTATATATGGCCGAGCTGTTATAATCACGGAGTTGGAATTCATCCAAATTATTCACCTTGCTTAATCTCAAGTTTGTTGCATTATGCCACTAAAAATTTATCCTTTTCATCGCCTATAGTGCCTTATGCTAAAGCTCAACCAGTAAATGACATGCCTTGCCATATATAAGTTGATATGGGGAGGCACCTATGGGGTTTTTCTAGGTTGTACGAAAGGCCCACAATGCATCATCTAATTTTTTGGACCAGTCAGTCCTGTTGGCATTCACATTGTTTGCCAAGATAGACTTTATTTCTCTGTTAAAGACCTCCACTTGCCCATTTGTTTGAGGATGGTAAGGTGTTTCCACCTTATACCTTACACCATAACTATCAAGCAGAGCTTTGAATAAACGATTGTAGAAGTGAGACCAACCATCACTAATAATTGCACATGGAGAGCTAAATCAACAAAAGATATTTTTTCAAAAAGGCGGTGACACTTCACCATCATTATCTAGAAGTGAAACTTCCTCCACCCATTTTGATACAAATTTCATTGCTACTAGAATGTATCTCATCCCATAGGAGCTTATGAAAGGGCCCATGAAATCAATCCCCCATACATTAAACAACTCCAACTTAATAATAGGTATTATGGGTAGTTCATGGTGCCGTAAAATATTGCCTTAACGCTGATATTGTTCACATGATTGTGCAAAATCATGAGCATCATTGTAAATTGTAGGCCAGTAAAACCCACACTATAGAATTTTATGGGTTGTGTGTGTGCCACTATGGTGGCCAGCAACTAGTGATGAATAACAAGCTTCTAGAATACTCATCAGCTCCAAATCTGGAATGCATCTTTAGATCACACTATAAACACTGATCCTAAATAGACATGGCTCATCCCAAAAGAACTTCCTCACCTCATGCATATATTTTCTTCACTGCTAGAAGGATAGGTCTTTTGGGACAAGATCGTTTGCCAAATAGCTGGAAAAATTGACAAACCAGGGAATTAAATCTTGAGATGCTACCAACACCCTCTCATCAGGAAAAGCATTATCTATCTCAAGATCATTCCCTATTTTCTTTATGGTCTCCTGCTCATGTATGGATAAGTGGCATGCATCTTGACTTTCTTTCCCCTTTTAGTCCTTTACTTCAAAATCAAATTCTTGCATTAAGTGAACCCAACGAATAAATCTTGGTTTTGCATCTTTCTTGGAAATCAAATATCTTAAGGCTGTATGGTCAGTGTGAACTACGACCTTAGTCCCAATAAATAAAGATCAAAATTTTACAAAGGCAAAAACTATCGCAAGCAACTCTTTCTCAGTAACTGTATAATTCTTTTGTGCGGGGTTTAATTCTATGCTAGAATAGTTGATGTAATGCAAGATTTTTTCTCTCCTTTGGCCTAGGACAGCCTCAAAGTCACTCCACTCACATCACATATGACCTCAAAAAGTGCAAACCAGTCAAGAGATACAATAATAGGAGCCTAAATCAATCTCCCTTTTAGACATGTGTATGCCCGGAGACATGTATAATTAAACACAAATTTTACCTCCTTCTCTAAAATCTTGCATAGAGCATTTTCAATTTTAGAGAAGTCCTTGATGAACCTTATTTAAAATCCTTCATGACCCATAAAGCTCTGTAGGCCTCTAACTAACTTTGGTGGTGGCAATTTCTCAATTACCTCAATATTTTCTTTGTCCGCCTCAATACCATGTTTGGAGATCTTGTGCCCTAGAACGATAACTTCCTTCACCATAAAGTGGCATTTTTCCTAATTTAGTACCAAATTTCACTCTTCACATCTCTACAGTGCACTGGCCAAATGGGCCAACCAGTCATAGAATAAGTCCTCAACCACTAAAAAATCATCCATGAATAGTTTAATCGTGTCTGCCACCATATCAAAAAATTTGGACATCAACATCTCTAAGAAGTGGATGGCACATTGCATAATACGAATGACATCCTCTTGAATGCAAAGGTCCCATAAGGGCAAGTAAATGCAGTCTTTTCTTGGTCTTTAGGAGCAATCATGATTTGATTGTAAACTGAATACCCATCAAGAAACAATACTAACCCCTGCCTGCTAGTCTACTCAACATCTAGTCCATGAAAGGCATAAAGAAATGGTTATTTGGTGACCACTTTTTTAGCTTTTTGTAATCCATACATAATCTCTAACCGGTCACTGGCCTTATGGGTATTAATTCATTCTTTTTATTTGGAACCACTATTATTCCCCCTTTTTTCAGAACGCATTGAACCAGGCTTACTGAATTTTTATCTGCAATGGGAAAAACCTCCCCAATATCTAACCACTTAATTATCTACTTTTTTACCACCTCTTAAATAAGAGGGTTTAGTCACCTCTAATGCTCAACACTGGGAATGCTATTTGGCTCAAGTTGTATCTTGTGTGTGCATATATTTGGTGGAATCCCCACAATGTCTACAATGTTCCACCCTATATCTCTCTTGAATTTATGAAATACTAATGTCAAAGCTCTCACCTATGTTCCTTCCAAATCTTCTACAATAATCACCGATAAGATATTGTTGGCCACCAAGAATGTATAAAACAAATAAGATGGGAGGGCCTTCAATTTCGATACCAATGGCTCCCCAATAGATGGTTTGGCAGGAGGTGTGGTTTTGTTCTTCAAATCCAGATCTAACTTCTTAGGGGCATATTTGTAAGAACCTATGTCAAGTAGTGCATTATCCATCTCATCATATCCATTTATCTAATCACTCTCAAAGTTTATAAGTACTGCTGCTAATGCTTCTACCCTAATCTTTCCTTAATAGGTACATCTACTGTAACTACATCATCATCCATAACATCTATCACTGCCACCACTCTCATATTATCTAGCTATTGTACAATCATGCATATATTTAACACAATTTGCTCATTGTTCCATTTGATGGTGATCTCCTCTAAGTTTGTATCAAACAACGCCCTACCAGTAGATAAGAAGTATCTACCCAAGATAATCGGAGCTTGGGCATCCACTTCACAGTCTAAAATCATAAAATCTACTGGATTGGTGAATGAAGCCACCCTTACTTCTACATCACACAAAATACCTACTGGCTCTTTTACAGAAGAATCAACCATCAACGGCCTTGCAGATATAGGCTTAAGTTCTTCTAATCCTAGAACCTTGTATATCACTAACGGTATTACATTTATTCCTACTCCTGAATCACATAGTATCTGATTAATATCAAAAGGCCCAATAGAACATGGGATAGTGACTGTACCTGGGTCCCTTATCTTTTAAACTGATGGTGCATGAGTGTTCGTGCTAAACTGTTGCACTATATCTATAAGCTCTTCTACAACCTAGCTATCACTGTAATCACTCTCAAAATCATCATTACTATAAGTTATCATCTCAAACTCAACTTCAAGTGGCGCATTAGCAAAAAATACTATCCTTTTTTGGATTATTAGTAGTAGGCAAAAAATACTCATCAGGTGGGGAGCCACCCCAAGTGTTAATATCCAGACAATGAACAAGTGTGGAGGATTTTGTATCTCTTCTGCTAGGTGGAATATACTAATCTCCCCTTTCTATGTAGTCATCCTTTTTCCTTCCATCATCATATCGCTACCTACTCGGTCTCTATATCTGTCATAGTTGTTCTGATATTGGTTCTCTTGCCATTGGGCTCAGAAACCCACTAACTAACGATTAAAATAATTTGTTTCCTCCTCTAATTCTGACTCATAAGGTTTGGAAGCTGACACACTGTGCTCATACTGCATGGTCATGACTTGAATTAAGGGTTGGTCATGACGAGTATATCATGTCCCTCATGGATAGGAGATCACCCTCTTTACCTAACTTAACCAGCATAACAATCACAAGTGTTGAACGAATTTTGAATATATGATGAGATAGAAAAAACTAAAACTAACAATAGCTCAAGAAATGCCTAAATCATCCATCACCACAGCACACCTAAGTCCATAGTAATCCATAAAGTCTCTATAATACAAAGTCAATAAAAATGTCGGGGCATGCCGGCGATAATAGACAAAATCAAGTCTAACAAACTAAGACATACGATGTAAAGACAATGAAATTAATATCTTTCAAAGAATGGAAGCTCACCACTTCAATGTAAACTCATGAACTAGTCGAACACCTGGTCACTGGACAGAATAGAAAAAGATACTCTAGCCCTTATATTGCATGGGGATATAGCTTTTGGAGATGATTAAAGGTTGGAATGCTAGCATGTAACTCAGGGATAGAGGAATAAAATAATGCCATCATTCAAAACCAAGTTAAATAACCATATGCAATCACATACATACATATACATATATTATGCCAGGATAGGGAAAAAGGTGTAACATGAACTTTGAAAACCTTAACCTTGGCTGTGTAGCATAACCGTCATATAACAAGGAACCCATGGTATATATGGGCCCAAATATCTCCTATCTGGAAGGGCCTCAGTGCGTATAGCCACATGAACTAGAGAATATCCTTAACCGTATATACAATTATGGGGGACTCAAACCTCCCTACATAATCAAGGTGACTTAAGCACCTATGTATAAAATATGGGCGACTTAAACCTCCCAATTATATATCCATTAGGTGGACTAGAACTTTCCGATAATATAGACACCCGCACCGGCTATCGCAATATCCAGTGTTAGTCTTTTGGACTCCACTTTCACAGCACGGCTACACATCTTGCTTTAAAGCAAAATTTAAAATATTCATTACACACATACACAACCATTAATCTATTTACTTACCAATGGAATCCCATTGGTATCATCATACCAACCCTACTTGCAAGCGTGTAACATGCCACAACCATTATCGATCAACTTTGGGACTCGAACCCATTGTCTAAACCAAGATATCAATTCAATTCAACTATTAGGGACTCAAATTCATTTGCCCAATAAAACCACCAAGGTTACAATTCAAATAAATTTATGACCAATAAGGACTTCGTAAAACCATTTACACATCATCCATATTCATAGGCCAATGCCTTAGTTCAAAATACCATTCATATGTGACAAGATTCTTCTCATTGACATTTTCATAAATAGGTTGAGGGCATACACATAAAAAACCATTATTTCAAGCCAAAAACCATCAAGTTAGGGTTAACCATTATCCCTTAGTTTAAATCACAATTCCCAAGCACCCACATGTGCAAAACCATTATCAAAGCATGTATAATCATAATTTAAAACATGAGAAAACAATACTCAACATTTTTGCCTTCAAACCCTCATCCCTATTTTTAGAAACCGCCATTAATTATTCATGAAAAAGGTGTAAAACACATGATTTTTGTGAACTAACAATGAGAGAAGAGTCACATGCCTTAGTTACAATGATTCACGGAGAGATTTTGATCCTCAAGCCTATAGATGACCACCTTGATGAAACCCTAGCCCAATCTACTGGAAAGTTTTTTTAGAGAGTTTTGAGAGTGTTTGATCTTCTAAAGTGAGGAATGAAAGGCCAAAAAGTGTTATAAGATGTGGGGTCTTAAGGGCTTAAGGTGAGAATTATCAAAAATACCCTCAGTTTAAAAGTTGAAAAAAGAATACAGTGGGGTAAAGTTGGACCCCTCAACTCGTATCCACATCATACGAGTGGTACCCTCAACTCGTAACTTGATTAAAATGAGTGACACCACATTCTATCCAACATACGACTCCTTAGCATAAATCATACCTTCATCATAAAACTATTACCCTTCAAGTCATAATCTAAGAAAAACATCAATGGCTAGACATTGGACAACATACGATTAGGCACTATACCTCTCGTAGCATGAACATACTACTTGTATGGAGTCTTTTCATACCTTAAACAAAACATGGCCGATATCACACTGACCAATATTCGACTAGGGTCCTAAAATCGTAACCACATCATACGACTAGTAGGGTACGAGTCGTATATAATCAAAAGGTTTAAGACTTTGAAATTTGTAAGAGCCAAAGTTTGGGGTGTGTTCATCTCCCTACCTTAGGATCATTCATCCTCAAATTATAGGATGAGGCAATACAAGCAGAATTAAGCCTCAAACGTCTCTACTCTTACTTTTAAGATATAAAACAAAATACTATAAAATTCACAATCTATAATCAACAAATAAAGAAAACAAGATGTTAAGAACAACAAATACCTCAAGCATGATTTTTTCAAATCAGGAATAGGAATGGATACTTAGACTTTATGTCCTACTCGGATTCTCATGTAGCTTTCTTGAACTTTTGGTTCCGCCATTGAACCTTCACCAAAGCTACATCTTTTATTCACAACCAATAAACTTGTCGAACCAAGATCCTCACTGGGATCTCCTCATAGGAAAAAGAATTTGAAATACCAATGTCTCCAACGGAACAACCAATGAAGGATCACCCAGGCATTTTTGCAACATAGTCACATAGAATACCAAATTAATGAAACTCATGCTAGAAGGCAACTCAAACTCATATACATTATTACCAACCCTTCTCAAAACCAAATACAGGCCAACATATCGAGGAATGAGCTTACTCTTTTTTCCAAACTGCATAACACCCATCATGGGAGACACCTTTAAAAACACCAAATCTCCAACCTCAAACTCCAAGTCCCTTTACCTCACATCCGTATAGGACTTTTGGAGACTTTCAGCGGTCTTAAGCCTATCCTGAATTACCTTCACCTTCTCTATAGCTTGGTGAACCAAATTCAGGCTAAACTTCTTAGCTTCACCAACTTTGAACCACCCAATATGAGACCTACACCTCCTACCATATAATGCCTCAAACGGGGCCATACCAATCCTAGAATGGTAACAATTGTTATAATCACACTCAATCAAGGAAAATGGTCAAACCAACTACCACCAGAGTCAATCACACAAGCTCGCAACATATCCTCTAGAGTCTAAATAGTTCTTTCAGCTTACCGATCCGACTGTGGGTGAAAATTCATACTAAGACATACTTTAGTTCCCAGACCACGCTAAAAATAGCACCAAAAATACAATAAGAAGTGAGTACCAAAGATAAAAAAAATAGAGACAGGCACACCATCTAACTTTACAACTTCCTGAAGGAAAAAATTCACATAATCCTTGGCTGAATATGTAGTCCTTACTGGCAAGAAGTGACCAGACTTAGTCATCCTATCCACAATGACACAAATGGAGTCACACTAATTTTCTGACCACAGAAGACGGTGATGAAATCCATATTAATTATCTCTCATTTCCATACCGGTAGTTCAATCTTTTGAAGTAGACCACCGAGCCTCAGGTGATCCACCTTCACTTGATGATATACCAAATACTTATCCATAAAGTTGGCTATATCCCATTTTATGTTGTTCCACTAATGCATCTCCTAAAGGTCATGATACATCATTGTTGAACTGGGGTGAACTGTACATTATGAGCCTTAACTAAAATCCTTCCTTACATCCCATCCACGTTTGGAACACACAACCTTCCTTGGTACCTTATGATACCATCACTACCGATCTTAAACGATATTACCTTTTTCTTACCCACATCATCTTTGAACTTCATCAAAAGAGTATCTAATACCAGCTTCTCCTTTATTTTCGATCCAAGAGATAGTCGCGCCACCTATGCACCAATACACCGCAATCCTCAAAGTCCAAGAGAAGAACTTCAAGGTTAGCCAAATGGTAAATATCCTTCACCAATTCCCACCTATCCTTATCCAAGTACGATAAGCTATCCATTGATAACCTTCTAAGAGCATTAGCAACCACATTATCTTTATCTGAATATTAGTGAAGACTCATATCATAGTCTTTCAGCAACTCAAGCCACCTCCTATGCCTTAGATTAAGCTCTTTCTAAGTAAATATATATTTTAAGTTCTTATGATGAGAAAAGATATCAACATGGACCCCATACAGATAGTGACGCAAAATTTTTAATATAAACACCATAACCAATGCTCCAAGTCATAAGTTGGATAGTTTCACTCATGAACCTTTAACTATTTAGAGACATAAGAAACAACCTTACCATGTTGCATCAAAACACAACCTAAACTAACCCAGGATGCATCACAATAATGCACAAAAACCTCGGTGTCCTCAGGTAGAGTCAAAACTGGAGTTGAAGTCAACTTATCTTTTATCTTCTCAAAGTTACCCTCGTAAGCATCCAAACACAAAAACTTTACCTTCTTCTGAATCAACTTAGTCAACGGAGAAGCAATAGAAGAAAAGCTCTCCACAAACCTCCTATAATAACCCAGCTAAACATAAGAAGCTCTGAATATCAATTGGAATCGTGGGTCTAGGCCACTTTTTAATCAAAACAACTTTTTGAGGATCCACCATAATCCCCTCACTAGATACAACATAACCTAGAAATGTTATGACATTCAACAAGAATTCAAAGTTAGAGAACTTAGCATACAACTGTTGATATTTTAGAGTCTACAACACAAGACAGAGGCGATTTACATGATCTTCCTTACTCTTAGAGTACATCAAGATTCATCAATGAAGGCAATCATAAATAAATATAAAAACTGGCGAAAACCCTATTTATCAAATCAATGAATTCCACTGAGGCATTGGTCAACCCAAAAAACATCACCAAGAACTCAAAATTCCTATACCATATACAGAAAGTTATCTTAAGGATATCCATCTTCATAATCTTTAACTGATGATACCGAATATAATATTAATCCTACAGAAAAACTTAGCACGTTGAAGTTGATTAAAAATATAATCTATCCTTAGAAGAGGTTACTTATTCTATATCATCACCATATTTAATTATTGGTAATCAATACACATTCAAAGGGAACCATTCTTCTTTCACACAAACAAGATAGGTGCACCCTATGGGGACACACTAGGAAGGTTGAAACCCTTGTCTAAAAGACCTTTTAATTACTCTTTAAGCTCTTTGAACTCAGTTAAAGCCATTTAATATGGGGGAATAGAAATAGGATGAGTGTCCAGAATAAGATCAATACAAAAATTAATCTTTCTATCAGGATGAACACCAGGGAAGTCATCCGAGAAGACCTTAGAGAACTCATCTACCATAGGAATAGAATGTAATGAAATACCTTCCAAGTTAGAATCTTTAACCTAGACCAGATGAAAGATATAACCTTTGGAAATTAACTTTCGGGCTCTAAGATATGATATGAATTTTCCCTTAGTAGCTAGGGAACCACTCTCCCTTTTAATAACTGACTTATTTAGGAATTTAAACATGACCTTACTGGTCCAACAGTCCAAAGACACATAGCATGAGTGTAACCAGTCTACCCCCAGAATAACATCAAAGTCAACCATGTCCAGCTCTATCAAATTTACCAGATTTTCTTTACTACCAATAGCTACCACACCCCCTATAAAATTTTCTAATAAATACAAAGTCTTCTATTAGGGTATAAATAGAAATAAGTTTTGATAAAAACTAAGGAAAAACTAAAATACACAGCCACAAATGGGGTCACATAAGAGAGAGAGGACCTCGAGTCAAATAAATAGTACACATCATGGGAAAAGAGTTTTATTATACTAGTAACAACATTCGGAGACACCTTGGACTCCTGATGAGTAGTGAGAGCATAAAGACAGTTCCAACCAATGCTAGAGCCATAAGTGGCACCCTTTGGTGCAGGAGTGGAGGAAGAGGCAATAGGAACCTTGCTTTCCCCAACAGCAACTCTAGAGGAACAATCCCACTTTATATCCTCAATCTGACCAAACATAAAAATTAGTTCCTCCTCTTCTCACAATGACCTTGATAATGCTGACTAAATAATCTACAATAGGGTTAGGATGGTGCTGATTGGGCCACACTGGAATGAGATTAGGCACTCTATACCCTCAAAGCATCACCACCCAATAAAATTTTATCTCCCAATGGCTTTAAGTAGAGAGCACTAACCATCAAATAAGAGTTAGGACTACCCCAAATCTTTCTCATAGGCCACATCCTACTCTATTGTTGGCCTCTACTCTATTCTGAGAATGGAGACCCCTTACTATGAATCTCACTAATTTTAGCATGCTTCTTTTTCTTCTCTTCGACCTACTATATATACACAACTAATCTAGAGATGTCGATGTCCTTGATCAACAAGATAGCCTTACTCTCAAGAATTAACTCACGAGATAATCCCAAAGATAACTTTCAAAGCATACTTTGTGACTGTTATCCTTCCTTGCCTTAACTTAACAAATTATTCTACTTTAGCTTTCCTTAATTCTTGCGGAAAGAGGTAGTCTAGAAATGCACTAGAAAAATTATTCCATAAGGCAAAACAAAAATCCTCACCTCTTAACTATTCTCATTCTTCATACAATTGGTACGTCATATCTTTCAATTGGTAGATAGCAAACTGTAATACCCCATATTTTCATGCTAGAATTCTAACCGTCGTTCCTGCGCATCTAAGCTCTAATCCAAGTGATTATCACATGAATACAAGTTGCATGATCATTATCATACTCTATGGAGTAGATTATAGGTGGAAAATGTTTATATCAATGACCTAGAACAAGGTTGAGCTAACACCAATTAATTCATCCAAAGTTTGACATTTGATTCTATAAGGGTCAACTTCAAACGTGAATATCTATTAATATACATGGAATTTTTCATCTCAAAACCTGTAAAATTTTAGATAATTTAATTAGATTTCCAACGATACTAATTTCACAAAAATCTGATACCGAGCAAAGAGTTATGCCCATTTTTGTGAAAGGCAGTAAAGATGTGCGACAGGCAATGTGCCGCCCAATAAAATATGTGCGATTGGGAGTATGAGGCATACTTAAATATTTGCCATAAGGTGTGTGACACACACCTTAAGGTCTGCCATGGGTTATGCGTCGCATACCTCACTTTCAAGTGCCAAAAACACTCATATATATGTCTATAACACGGGATTTAACTCCTACAACATCAAAATAAGTTTACTTTCACTCAACATAACCAAGAACAAACTTTAGGGTTTCAACATAAAAACCCCAATTGCTAGAGATTCAACCATGAGAATTCTATGATTTTTAAATATTCGGAATCTCCAGTACGAAGGCTACAAGGGACACCCAAAAGTTCATGAATAGCATTACATCATTCGTAAATTCATCCAAAGCTTCAAGTTTAAGGTATGTGGGGTGTTTGTTCAACAAGAATACTCTTTCATTTTTGTGCCCAAAGTTAATTTTTCTATACAAAGAGATATGATTTGATATTTTTTACTATGAATTTGAATATATGAATTTATGACTTATGATGTTTTCATAAGAATGTTGATATGGTTTCATATAAAGCTGAGTTTTTAGAGTTTTAAGTGATTATTTAATGCTCATGACATAAAGTATGAAACTTTGAATGATTTTATTGTGATATTGATATATGGATTTTGAACTCTATTTGAGATTGTTGTTTTTGAGAAATCATATATTTTATAAACCTTGAGTTTGAATGATTTGAGATGATGAAGAAGCTTTAACCTTTCGGTCGTAAAAAGGGGTGTTTTTGAACTCGAGATAAGAAAAGAAATTTACTTTTATTGATTATTAAGAAAAGGGTAGTAAGATGGCTCTTGTTGTGAATTGATGAACTATTTATTAATGGATTTTCTTTTGAAAAGATCTGAGCTAAGTCTGGGAGTAGTCTTTAGCACCGAGCGGAAGGTATAGCTATTTTGGAACTTCCCTAGAAATACAAGCCCCCATAGGATATGAGCCTAAGGCTAATTTATATAGTGATCACTAGTGTTTGGATTGATGATTTAAGGTCCTACTCTGATGGCAAGGAATTGGACGACTCTCCCCAATGTGGGTAGAACGTTGGACTCCACGTAGCTCGTATGGTTTATGTCAGTTGTAAGAGACTCCCAGTGTGTGTGTATTCTTCTATCTGAGATGAAAATATAATTACTTGAAAGATTGAGTTTGAGAAAGTCATTTTTTTTAAAAGATTTAAAGACTATATATTCTAAAGAGATTTGTCATGAGATTTGATTACTTTGATGAATTGGAATTGAGATGAAAGTGAATTGAGATTTATATGAAGACTCACGTGTTTTACTTTACATGTATTATTCTTCCATGATTTTGATGATTTAATTCGATCTAAGTGAGTCATTTATATAAGCGTGCATAATTTTATAAACTGTGATGATATTAAAATATTATTTTATATATGCATTGCACCCCCCATATACTCAGTACGTTTCCATGGTACTGACCCATATATTCATATGTGGGCTACATTTTCTCAGAATGTAGATACAAAGTATAGTGTACATCTTCAGATCCAGTCAGCTCGCGGCATCCAGTGACCAGGTGATGAGTCCTTTTGATTTAAGGGATTGAGTTAGTTATACAATTTGAGAAGTGTTGTATTTTCTTTATCCATCCATATTGAGTTGGGACAGTCAGGATTCATGACCCAGCTACCTATAGTCAGTACTAGTAGAGGCTTCATAGACAGTCAGTAGAAGTTGAAGTATTTCGTTTCAATTTTCGTTGTAAAAGCAGAGTTGTAATTTTTTAAATTTAGTTTTGTATCTATCATATTTAGAAAAGAGTTATTTTCCACAGATTTGTATAGATTTATACTTTTTGTTCAGTTACTTATAAGTTATGCCAGTAGAAGGGTTAGCTTGGGGCCACTTGTGATCCTAAGCATTGTGTGATGTCTCAGGACCCAATTTTGGGGCGTTAAAAACTTGGTATCAGAGCATAGAGTTCAAGTGTCCTAGAGTGTCTATGAAGCCGTGTCTAGAGATTCTTACGGAATGGTACAGAGACGTCTTTACTTTTCTTCAAGAGGCTACAGGGCATTTAGGAAATATTTTCCTTCTTTCAAGTCTAGGACCGTGCTATGAAAAGGTTCTCCAAGAAACTTATATAAATTCTTATCTTACTCTATTCTGGCCAACTCTGCCTCATTTCTAAGGTATCAAAAATAGTTGAGCTTCATTCTCCATAGATAGTTATGGGACTGTAAGAGAGCTAGAAAGTATCCTGTCAGTACTTTTAAGTCCCGAATATTAAAGTGTTTTATCAGGTCTATAGAAATTGTGCACAAAACCTAAGTCAGATGTGCTTTTGAATTTCTCCTCATAATCTATAATGATAATCTATACTTCTCTATCTATGTTCTTGAAGTAACATGTTCAGCAAGTTCCAATTTTCTCCCTAGATAATGCTCTTATATTTGCTGGCAGAAGTTTTAGAAGTTTCATAAAGTGGCTTGAAAGGAGCCTTCTAGTGTGTTATAAGTCCTTCAAATTTAAGTTATTCCCGCATTCTTATGAGTTGTTTAATTAAGATAGAGTAAGGTGTATTCTTAGATCATTAAATATTGTGTGTCAAGTTTCTATCTCTTATATTATGTAATCTTGTTATCATTATGTTTGTGAAAAAAGAAATCAAAGTCTTGTGAAGCTGTGTGAGTCCTATTTTGATTCAGTAGAATAGTTGCTTTGTTATTCATATAATTTTCTTAATCAAAACACAAAACCAAATTCTAGTGAAGCTCTGTGAGGCCTATTTCAATTCACTAGCAACTTATTATTTATCTTGTTGTTCTAGTGTTAGTTAAAAGTGTGGGTTTCTATGTAGTGATAGAAGTAGTAACATTTAGTTGAAAGTCTTGTGTTAGTTGAACTTGTGGGTTTAGAAGTGTAGTGGCAATAATAGTGGTAAGGGCGATTTATTGAATATGTATAGCTGAATTTTTGCTTATGATTGAATTAGTAATGAAGTGATATACCCTTGTTTGTTAGTTTAGTGAAGTCAGAGAAGAAGATTATTAGTTAAGGTGGACTGTTGTTTGATTGAAGTATGAAAAAAGTTATTGATGGTATTTGTTGTGCTAGAAAAGTATAGGTTTTGATGAAAGTACTTGGTGGTTGAGTATTGTTAATTTAGGCTTTCTTGAGAATACAAAAGGAAGTTTAGTTAAAATTTATAGAGCTATGAAAGTAATTTAGGTGTGAAGATGGGTAAATAGTAATGATATGAACAAGGAGGATATGTGTACAGATTATGACCATATGATTATGATCGATTGTCATTGTGTACTAGATTTTATTAATGCTATATTCTATAGTTTTGAAGTGAAAATTGTGCATGAGATTAGGTTGTAAATCATGTTTAGCTCTAGATATTAAGTTTGAATAGTTGATGGTTCGATTGTTGATGCTAGTTATATGGAGGTGATCTAGTAGGCCTAAATAGTGTATGCAAGAGTGTAAGATCATGTATTCATAATTAAGTATGGTGTAGAGGTGTGCCCAAGGTGCTATGGGGCTGCATTATTTTTTGAGGATTATTGCATATTGTGTGGTTATTAGTAATGTTGAGTTGCTAGGTAGAGAAAGGCTAGTTAGATAATTTATGTTGTTTTTGATAGCTAAGTTAAGGAGTTATGATTGAAGATGTTGAGTCTTTTTAGTATGATTTTATTCTCATGGTTTGGGAAAAATATAAGAATAGAGGTGTGATCTTGGTAGTTTATGATTATCTAATTAGAGATATAGGTATGGTTGCAAATGAGAGTGTATCTCTTTGATGATGATTATTGAAGCTTTAAAGTTAAGGATGGCATATGGACAGGTTGTTCAAGAATGAAGTTGGTAAGTTCAAAATTAGTTTATTCTTGTGAGTTTAGCATGTATGTGTAGATAATAAAATATTGAAATTATGGCTTAATCTCGAGGATATGGAGTAGACCATCATACTTAGAATACCAGCTTTTACCTAAAGGGGAGATGGTTATTGAAGAACCAAATTGAGTTTTGAGAATTAGATTGTGATACATGTCAATAATAAGTTATGATGAGATAGTGATCCCTTCTTACTCTAGAGTATTCCTTGTATTTTAGTCATTACAATACCAAATCTATCACTTGCTTGACAAATCCATGCTACAGGCCTATGCTTATACTTATCATGTGTGCTCAAACCCATTCTCAGCTTTTAGCAAGCATGTAACAGCTTCACTCTATGATTCGAGTTATCTCTTATGAATCTATGAACTCCAGTCTTATGTTGACTAGCTCATGATAAGTATAAACTCATGTTTCAGAGTATGACCAGTTTTTAAACTCATAATACTAGTGAAGTTCGTATTATATCATATATGTCCTTAGCTTAGATTTCCTTAATGAATACATGCCTTTGATATTTTATTCCTCAGAATAAAGATAAGTGTTAATGTTATGTATTGTAGTTTTCGTGCTTCTAGTTCATATGTGTTAGCCCTTCGGTGACCTTTTCCTATGTTAAGATAGTGGTGATGATAGTGGATACGCAATGGTTTAGATGTGAGAGAGTTGATGACCCTCATTAAGAAAGATTATTTATGTTTTTTCTATCTAAGGCTAAATTGTGAAGTAAGATTGAGGCCAAGTCTTTGATACATGTCATGGTTAGTTAGAAATTGTGTGTATGTTTTTAAGAATAGTGCAAGAAAATTATTGTTGATAAAGGCTTAGAGAATATGCGAAGTATGCCTTTAGGGGTATTTGCCTTAAAGTTATATGTGATTTTTAATGATAAGCTTGAATGTCATGTTGGGTGTAAGATGATGAATGCAATATACACTAGTGAATCCATATCAAGAGTTTTAAATTAGTCATTGAAGTGGTAAGGCATGTTATGCTTTGGGTGTGACCTCTAAGAAGATATAGAATACTGAACCTTGTGGTTTAGACTAGTATTGTGGTTTGGCATGTTGTATCTTTTGATTTAGTGTTAGGCTTGATCATGGTGAGAGAACTTAGTTTAGTTTAGACCTTAATAGAAAGATTTCCCAGTGCCAATATAAGAATTATAAGTTCAATCAAATAAGTATGGTATTTAAGGGGGATAGTATAGTTGAGAGAGCATTTGAGAAGTGATGCTAAGCTTGAAAGTAAGAAGTTGCGTTGCCTACGGCCTAGCAATCCTATCCTAGTTTATGAGTTATATAATTATATTCCATGCTATAGAGTTATATCAATGTTGTAATTCCTTAGTCAAATGTCTTGTTCAGAGCATGACCAAAATTCTTTGCTCCCTAATGTCAATAGAATTTCGTAGAAAAGTGCTAAAGAAATACTCCATTTGAGTATGGGTAATCAGTATGATCCAGTCCATATCGCCTGTAATCTAGATTAGCAACCAAGGAGATAAGCTCCTATAGATTCTTAATTTTCCAGCTAGTCTTACTATCCGCAGTCTTATACGTATGTACATTCCAAGAGGCAATGTGTTTGTGTCCAATTAAATTATGAATTCAACTCAGTTCATGCATCAGTTTCAGTTTCAGATGTTAAGTCATGATTCAGTTCGTAAGTATCCTGTGTAGTATCACAGTCTCTTTCTAGTATTTTCATCAAATTATTATCATTCGGGGATGAACGATCCCAAGAGGGGGATGTTGTAATACCCTGAGTTTTCATGTCATAAACTTCTCATCCTTTCTCATGAGATCAGATCCAGTGCAAAGTAATGGTTACTCATAAGTTGACACTCTCGTTTCTATTTAGCCATATAGTTATTTTTCTTGAGGATTCATGCACTTGTAGACCAGTTCAGTAGATCATTATTCTTGAGATCTAGTGATTTAGTTCTATCAGTTACACATGATATCTTGAAGACTAATATTCCTCTATGTTTCAGGTTAATTATCCACATTCGAGGACGAATGTTCCCAAGGGGGATATAATGTAATACCCCGTATTTTCATGCTAGAATTCTAACCGTCGTTCCTGCGTGTCTAAGCTCTAATACAAGTGATTCTCATATGAATACAAGTTGCATGATCATTATCCTAGTCTATGAAGTATTTTAGAGGTGGAAAATTTTTATAGCAATGACCTAGAACAAGGTTGAGCTAAGACCAATTGATTCATCCAAAGTTTGACATTCGGTTCTATAAGGGTCAACTTCAAACGTGAATATCTCTTAATATACATGAAAATTTTCATCCCAAGATATATTAAATTGTATATAAGTGAATTAGCTTTCCAACAATACCAATTTCGCAAAAATCCGATACCTGAGCGAAGAGTTATGCCCATTTTTGTGAGAGGCAGTAAGGGTGTGCGATGGACAATGCGCCGCCCAATCAAATGTCTGCGACTGGGAGTACGAGGCACACTTAAATGTCTGCCATAAGATGTGCGACGCACACCTTAAGGTCTGCCATGGGTTATGCACCGTATACCTCACTTCCAAGTGCCAAAAACACCCCTATATATGTCTATAACACGGGATTAACTCCCACAACATCAAAATAAGTTTACTTTATCTCAAAATCACCAAGAACAACCTTTAGGGTTTCAACATAAAAACCTCAATAGCTAGAGATTCAACCATGAAAAATGTATAATTTTTATATATTCGGAATCCCCGTTACAAAGGCTACGAGGGACACCCAAAAGTTAGTGAATAGCATTACGTCATTCGGAAAGTCATTCAAAGCTTCAAGTTTAAGGTGTGTGGGGTTTTTTTGTCAACAAGAACACTCTTTCGTTCTTGTGCCCAAAGTTAATTTTTCTTTACAAAGAGATATGATTTGATATGTTTTACTACGAATTTGAATATATGAATTTATGACTTATGATGTTTTCATAAGAATGTTGATATGGTTGCATATAAAACTGAATTTTTAGAGTTTTAAGTGATTATTTTATACTTATGACATAAAGTATGAAACTTTGAATTGTTTTCTTGTGATATTGATATATGGGTTTTGAACTCTATTTGAGATTGTTGTTTTTGAGAAATCATGTGTTATAAACACCTTGAGTTTGAATGATTTGAGATATTGAAGAAGCTTTAACCTTTCAGTCGTAAAAAGGGGTGTTTTTGAACCCGAGATAAGAAAAGAAATCCACTTTTATTGATTATTATGAAAAGGGTAGCAAGATGGATCCCGTTGTGAATTGTTGAATTGTTTATTAGTGGATTTTCTTTTGAAAAGATCTGAGCTAAGTTCGGGATTAGTCTTTAGCACCGAGTGGGAGGTATAGCTATTTTTGTACTTCCCTAGAACTACGTGCCCCCATAGAATGTGAGCCTGAGGCTGATTTATGTAGTGATCACTAGTGTTTCGATTAATGATTTAAGGTCATACTCCGATGGCGAGGAATAAGGAGACTCTCCCCAACGTGGGTAGAACATTGGACTCCATGTAGCTCACATATTTTATGTCGGTTGTAAGAGACTCCCAATGTGTGTGTGTATTTTTCTATCGAAGATGAAAATATAATTTCTTGAAAGATTGAGTTTGAGAAAGTAATTGTTTTCGAAAGATTTAAATACTATATATTCTAAAGATATTTGTCACGAGATTTGATTGCTTTAATGAATTGGAATTGAGATGAAAGTGAATTGAGATTTATATGATGACTCACGTGTTTTACTTTACATGTATTATTTATCCATGATTTCAATGATTTAATTCGAGCTAAGTAAGTCCTTTATATCAGCATGCATAATTTTCTAAACTGTGATGATATTAAGATATTATTTTATATATGCATTACACCCCCATATAATCGGTACGTTTCCATGGTACTGACTCACATATTCGTATGTGGGCTACATTTTCTCAAAATGTAGGTACAACGTATAGTGTACATCTTCAGATCCAATCAGTTCACGGCATCCAGTCAGCAGGTGATGAGTCTTTTTGATTCAAGAGCTTGAGTTAGTTATACAGTTCGAAAAGTGTTCTATTTTCTTTATCCAGCCGTATTGAGTTGGAATAGTCGGGATTCATGACCCAGCTACCTATAGTCAGTACTAGTAGAGGCTTCATAGACAGTCAGTAGAAGGTTATGTATTCCATTTCAGTTTTGGTTGAAAGAACAGAGTTGTAATCTTGTTAATTTAGTTTTGTATCTAAAATATTCAGAAAAGAGTTACTTTCCACAGATTTGTATAGATTTATACTTTATGTTCAGTTGCTTATGAGTTATGCTAGTAGAAGGGTTAGCTTGGGGCCACTTATGATCCTAAGCATCGTGTGATGTCTCGGGACCCGATTTCGGGGCGTTACACAAACTCCACACCTTCAAACTCCGAAGTATACATAAACTAGAGGATTTTCTCTATTTCATCAATGAAACTTTAAGGATCCTCCTCAACCTCTGCACTAGTAAACATTGGAGGATACAATGTCATGAATTGTCCAACTCTAGTGGCCTCAGATGAACCCATAGTAGCAGTAACAAAACCCGACTTTTGTGATTGAGATATCACTAACTGAGTTAATAGAGTAATAGAGAAATAGAACTCAGTTTTAGTAGCCTCCTCGGGAGGTAATTAAGTATGAGTATCACCCTCAAAAGTAGGATCAGTGGGGATAAGATAGACCTCAAGATGACAGTCAAATGCAGCAACCCTTGATCAAGTTTAGACCCTAGAAGTTGGATGAGCTTTATATTTATTGTCCCCAGATTGGATAGAAGAGTTTGCATGAACATCAGATCTTCTTGGAGGAATGATCTAAAAGATGAGTAAACGGAAACCAGAAGAATCCAAGACCATAGAATCGATAGTTCAAAATTAAGATAAGAAAGGGAATCATTCCTAAATGCCTCATAGCCCCTCTCTTTTCAGTTTGGTTCACTACACACCCTTAAAAGAGACTCCACTTAACATAGTTTTGTGGACACCCGATTCATCATGAACCTAAGCTCTGCAACCATTTTGTCACAACCTGAACTAGGGCTTGACCATGATGGGTATCTCAAGTCCCATGTGGACCATAGATCACCCCTTTCATCTAACTTAACCAACATAACACCACAAGTGTAGAATGAATTCCAAATATATAATGAGATAGAGCAGAATAAGACTAAAAATAGCTCAAGAAATATCTAAACCATTCATTACCATAACACACCCAAGTCCACAGTAATCCACAAAGCCTCTACAATCTAAAGTTAATAAAAATGTCGGGACATGCCCCTGATAATAGCCAAAACCAAGTCTAACAAAGTCTAAGACATAGGATATAAGGACCATGAAATAAATGGCTTCTGAAGAATGGAAGCTCACCACTTCAATATCTACTCATGAACAACTCGAACACCTGGTCACTGTGTAGGAAGAGAAAAAGCTCTGACCCCTATATCATGTGGGAATACAACGTCCAAACACTGTTAGACGTTGGAATGATAGCATGTAACTTAGGGATAGAGGAATAAAATAATTCCATTATTTAAAACCAAGTCAAATAACCATATTCAATCATATACATACATATATATATCATATTGGGATAGGGAACAAGGTTTAACATAAACTTTGTAAACCTTAACCTGGGATATGTAGCATAACCATCATATAACAAGGCACCTAAAGGATATATGGGCCTAGCACTCCCTTAGCTGGAAGGACCCCAATGTGTGTAGCCATACGAACCAGAGAATATCCATAACTGTATATGCCATTATGGGGGACTCGAACCTCCCGACATAATAAAGGTGACTTAAGTAATAACGTATATAATAAGGGGGACTTAAACCTCCCAATCATATATAAATTCGGGGGACTCAAACTTCCCAGTCATATAGATACCCGCACCAGCTAGAGCAGTTTCCAGTGTTAGTCCTTTGGACTCAACTTTTACGCACCGGCTACACATCCCACTTTAAAGCCTAATTTAAAACATTCATTACACACATACACAATTATTAATCCATTTATTTACCAAATGTATCTTGTTGGTATCGTCATACCAGCCCCACTTGAAAGCTTATAACATGCCACAACCATTATCAATCAACTTTGGGACTCAAACCAATTGTCTAAACCAAGACATTAATTCAATTCGATATTTAGGGACTTGACCCATTTAGCCAATTAAACCACCAATGTTACAATCTGAATCAATTTATGACCTATAAGTACTTCATAAAACCATTTACCCATCATCCACATTCATAGGCCAATGCCTTAGTTCAAAACACCATTCATATGTGACAAGATTCTTCTTATTAACATTTTCACAAATAGGTTGAGGGCATACCATTATAAAACCATAATTTTAAGACAATAACCATAAATTTATGGTTAAAAATGACCCCTTAGTTTAAATAGGAATTCCTATGAACCCACATATTCAAAACCATTATCAAAGAATATATAATTATAATTTAAGACATGAGAAAACAATACTCAATATTTTCCTTTCAAACCCTCAACAATAGTTTTCAAAACCACCATTAATGATGAATGAACAATGTTTACAACACATGATTTTTTTGAACTAAAAATGAGGTAAGAGTCACATGCCTTAGTTCTAAAGATCCACAGAGAGATTTCGATCCTTAATCCTCTTGATGACCACTTTGATAAAACCCAAGCACAATCTTTTTTTGTGGTTTTTAGAGAGTTTTGAGAGTGTTTTGATCTTCTTAAGTGAGTAATGAAAGGTAAAAAAGTGTTATAAGAAGTAGGGTCTTCAGGGCAGAACAAAAAAGGGTACGGTTGGAACCCTCAACTCCTATCCATATCATACAAGTGCTACCCTCAACTTGTAACTTAATCAAAAAGTCGGACACCACATTCTGTCCAATATACAACTCCTTATCCTAACTCGTATCATCACCATACGACTAGTACCCTTCAAGTCATACCCTAAGTAGAACATCAAAGTCTAGACACTGGAAAACATACGGATGGGCACTATATCTCTTTTATCATGAACATATTACTCATATGGACTCTTCTTATACCTTGAAAAAAACTTGGCCAATGTCACACTGGCTAACATATGACTAATAGGGTGTGAGTCATATGATAATTAGAAGCAAGATTTAGAAATTTGCAAGGGCCAAAGTTTTATGTGTTTCATGCATTCACCTTCTCAGAACTTGATGTTATAAACTACTTTAATAGTAACACACGATCAATCCTTAGCATCATAATCTCTTACGCTAATAAATCATCAGCTATTTTTTGGTCGTAGGAGGCACCACTACCATATATGCTAGATCTCTTCTCGGCCTCCAGAGTTTTCCACCCTGGGTTAGTATGTGAGATCTGATCTAGCATCTCAAAATCTACCTCCAAGTGTAGTCTCACAAAAGCTCCTCCAGATATGGTGTCTTCCATGGATCTAGAATTGATGGTCAAAGCTCTGTAAAAAATCTCTAATAAGCTCGTCCCTAAAATTTGATTATTGGGTACCATACTCAACTTCTTCTTTAATCTCAACCATGCCTCGTATATAGATTTTAACTACAGTTGCCTGAAATTATAAATCTCATCCTTGAGCAGCAACATCCTGGATAGAGAAAAGAATGTATTTAAGAATTTTCTATGCAACTCATTTCATGTAGTGATAGACCCCCTTGGTAGTTCCCCTAGCCATAAAGATATTTCTCCTGTAAGTGAGAAGGGGAATAAACTTAGTCTAAGCAATTCTTGATTCACCCCTAGAATGGTATCCGAACAGCAGATCCCGATGAAATTTTTAAGGTGCATATTTGCATTATCTATATGCAAACCTGCAAATACACCCTTTAGATTTTAGATCTGGATTATTGTACTTATTATGCAAAACTTAATCCTAGGGGTAAAATAGGAGGGATAATGGCTCCAGTCTTTACCAGGTCAACGTATATCTTATTCATCATCTAGATATGGCTACACATACTAATATTCTGGGATAACTTGAGCACGACTACCTCTAGCTCTATTTTGATTTCCACTGAGTGTTGCTCGACGATCTGCTTCTTTTCTTTGCTCAGCTAGCTTGGCCTCTATAGCTACCCGTAGAGCTTCTTCCTTCCCCTCCTTTAGTTTTTAGCTTAAGGAATCTCACAGTTTTGTCAATAAATAATATCTTGTCCTCATTTGGGAGGAGGGGGAGGCATATCATCATGGACCCCTTTAAAAATATCATCTCTTTTTTGTTCCATCATCCTACTAGTTATTTGTAGGATCCTCTCTAGATTTGGATTCACTGGGAGTAAGGGATTGCCTGCACTCCATGTGTTAGGCATACACTGACATATATCCAACTAAGAATAAAAACAAAAACAAAAAAATCCAAAAATTGCAAAAACTTCAATTCACAAATCAACACCGTATTCCCCGGAATGATACCAAAATTTAGTGATGCCCAAGATACACCTCCACTCTGAAGATGATGCATTCGCTACCAAATATAGTAACCCAAAAAAGGTTGGGTTTGAGTACCAAAGGAATATGTGGAATCGTGGCTCTAAACTATTATAATTAACAGGCAAAACTGGAAAAGTAAATAGGGGTTTTGAGTAGCAATATCAAACAAATGGCAAATATAAACTTTGGTTGTAATCAATCATAGGTGAACACTAGAATTGTGTTCCCCTAGCTTCTCAAATCAATAGTCTTATCGTTCTTTATTGAACCAATCTAATACCTTAAATGTAAAATGGATAAGTTATGTACCTTTTATAGTATTTTAGACGAGAAGAAGGATTTCACATTTTATCTTTACACCCCGTTTGAGCTGTTTCGCCCATTTATCCACCCTAATGGCCATGAAAAATTAAATGGACCACACTGGGTTGATCTCCAACCTACCTGGCATGGGCCGATAGATTTCGTCCCAAAGCACACCTAGACCCCAAGCCCACACCCAAAACCGTGGCCTATAGCACACCAATTTGGCTCAAAAATACCCCATTCGCACCGTTTTGCTCGTTTTCCCACCCATATGGACACAAAAAATTAAACAGACCAAACTGGGACATCCCCAACTATTCTGGCATACCCCGATCAATTTTTGACCCACAGCACGCCTGTACCACAGACCCACCCCCGAAACCGTGTTGTATAGCACATACCAATTTGGGTCAAAAATGCCCCGTTCACGTTATTTCGCCTGTTTATTCACCCAAATGGCAACAAAAAATTAAAGGGACCACACTAGGATGATCCCCAACCTCGCTAACATACCCCGATCAATTTTTGGCCCGTAGCACGCCCAGACGCTGGGCCCACCCCCAAAAACATGAGCCATAGCACACTGATTCAGCTCAAAAATGCCCCATTCACATTGTTTTGCCCGTTTGTCCGCCCAAATTATCGTAAAAAATTAAACGGACCACACTGGTACGATCCCCAATCTCCCTAGAATGCCCCGGTGAATTTTTGACCCAGCACACAACCAAACTCTGGGCCCACCCACAAACACGTTGGCTATAGCATGCTGATTTGGCTCAAAAATGCCCCGTTCGCGCCTTTTCGCTCGTTTATCCACCCAAATAGCTATAAAAAATTAAACAGACCACACTGCGATGATCCCCAACCTCCCTGGCATGGCTCGATCGATTTTCAGCCTACAGCACATATGTACCCCGGGCCCATCCCCAAAACCGTAGGCTATAGCACAGCAGTTTGACCCAAAAATGTCCCGTTTATGCTGTTTCAGCCGTTTATCACCCAAATGGCCACGAAAGATTAAACGGACCACACTAAGACGATCCCCAACCTCCCTGGCATACTCAATCAATTTTCAACCCACTGCATGATCGAATCCCAGGCCCACCCCTAAAATTGTGGGCTATAGTACACCGATTTAGCCCAAAAATGCTCTGTTTGCGCTGTTTCACACATTTGTACACCCAAATGGCCACGAAAATTTAAACAAACTACACTAGGATGATCTCCAACCTCCCTGGCAGAGCCCGACCAATTTTTAGTCCTGGATCCACTCCTGAAACCGTGGGCTATAGAACATCGATTTGACCCGAAAATGCCCCATTCATGCCGTTTTGCCTGTTTGTCCACCCCAATTACCACAAAAATTAAATGGATCATACTGGGATGATCCTAAACCTCCCTGGTAAGCCTCGATCAATTTTTGTCCCACAGCATGCTAGGATCCCGGGCCCAACGCCAAAATTGTGGTCAATAGCACACCGATTTAGCCTAAAAATGACCCGTTCGAACCATTTTGCTCGTTTCTCTTCCCAAATGGCCATGAAAAATTAAATAGACCATACTGGGATGATCCCCAACTTTCGTGGCATGCCCTAGTCAATTTTTGGCCAACAGAACGCCCAGACCCTGGGTCCAACCTTGAAACCGTGCGCTAAAGTACATCGATTTGGCCTAAAAATGCCCCGTTCGCGCTGTTTTACCCGTTTGTCTACCCAAATGGCCACAAAAATATAAACGGACAACACTGGGATGATCCCAACCTCCCTGGCATTCCATAATCGATTTTCAGACTACAGCATGCCCAGATCGCGGGCCCACCTCCAAAATCGTGGGCTATAGCAAACCGATCTGGCCCAAAAATGCCCATTTGCGCCATTTAGCCAGTTTGTCCACCAAAATTGCCAAGAAAAATAAAACGAAAAACACTGGGATGATCCCCAACCTACCTGGCACGCTCTGGGTAATATTTGGCCTACAGCATGCTCGTACCCGGGCCCACCCCCAAAACCGTGGGCTATAGCACACTGATTTGGCCCCTAAAATGCCCCTTTCACTCCGTTTTGCCAATTTACCAGCCTAAATGGCCCCCCAAAAAAAATAGACCACACTTGGATGATCCCCAACCTCCCTGGCATGCCCTGATTGATTTTGGCTCAAGTACACCTGGACCCTGGGCCCACCCCCAAAACCGTGGGCTATAGCACATTAATTTAGCTCAAATACGCCTTATTTGTGCTGTTTCGCCCATTTGTCTACCCTTATGGCCACAAAAAATTAAACGGACAACACTAGGATGATCCCCAACTTCCCTGGCATACCCCGGTTAATTTTTCACCCACAACATACCCGGACCCCAGGTCCACCACCAAAACTGTGGGCTATAGAAAACCAATTTGGCCCGAAAATGCCCCATTCGTATCGTTTCGCACGTTTGTCCACCTATATGGCCACGTAAAATTAAACGGACCATACTGGAATGGTTCCCAATCTCCCTATCACATCTCAATCAATTTTTGACCCACAACATACCCGGACACCAGGCCCACCCCCGAAACCGTGGTGTATAGCACACCGATTTGACCCGAAAATGCCCCGTTCGCGTTATTTTGCCTATTTGTCCACACAAATAGCCACAAAAAATTAAACGAACTACACAGGGATGATCCAAACCTCCCTGGCACTCCCCGATTAATTTTTGGCCCCTAGCCCGCCTAGACCCTCGGCCCACAGCCAAAACTATGGGCTATAGTACACCGATTTGTTTTGAAAATTCCCCGTTTGCGCTATTTCGCCCGTTTTTAATCCTACATGGCCACAAAAAATTAGATGGACTATACTAGGATGATCCAACCTCCCTGGCATACCCCGATCGATTGTCGTCCAACAACCCGCCCGAACCCTGGGCCTACCCCCAAAACTGTGTGCTATAGCACCCCGATTTAGACCGAAAATGACCCATTCGTTCCATTTCGCCCGTTTGTCCACCCAAATGGCAACAAAAAATTAAAGGACCATACTGTGATGATCCCCAATCTTCCCTGCTCGCCCCAGTCGATTTTTCGCTTATAGAACGCCTGGACCACGAGCCCACCCCCAAAACTATGGGGTATAGCACATCAATTTTGCCCGAAAATGCCCCATCCGCACCGTTTCGCCTGTTTTTCCACCTAAATGGCCACCAAAAATTAAACGGGACATACTAGAATGATCCCCAACCTACCTGGCATACCCCGATCAATTTTTTGTCTTATAGTACACCCGGACCTCGGGCCCACCTCCTAAACCATGGGCTATAGCACACCAATTTTGCTCGAAAATTCCCCGTTTGAGCCATTTCGGCCATTTGTCCTCCCAAATGGCTGGTCATTTTTTGGCCCACAGCATGCCCGGTCCCCAGGTCCACCCCCAAAACCATGGGCTATAGCAAACCGATTTGGCCCGAAAATGACCCTTTTGCATCATTTTGCACGTTTATCCACCTAAATGGCCACGTAAAATTAAACGGACCATACTGGGATGATTTCCAATCTCCCTGGCACATTTCGATATATTTTTGGCCCACAACATACCCGGACACAAAACCCACCCCCAAAACCGTAGGGTATAGCACACCGATTTGGACTATACTGGGATGATCCCCAACCTCCCTGGCATACCCCGATCAATTTTCGGCCAACAACACGCCCAAACCCTGGGCCTAGCCCCAAAATCGTAGGCTATAACACCCCGATTTGGATCGAAGATGACCTATTCGCGCTATTTCGCCTGTTTGTCCACCCAAATGGCTATGAAAAATTAAAAGGACCATACTGGGAAGATCCCCCACCTCCCCTGCATACCCCAGTCTATTTTCGGCCGATAGTATGCCCGAACTGCGAGGCCACCCCCAAAACCGCGGGCTATAGCACACTAATTTGGCTCGCAAATGCCCAGTTCATGCTGTTTTGCCTGTTTGTCCACCCAAATTGCCGTAAAAATTAAACGGACCATACTGGGATAATCCCCAACCTCTCTGGCACACCCCAGTTGATTTTTCGCCCGCCACACGCCCTATCCCGGGCCCACTCCCCAAAACCATGGGTTATATTACACCGATTTGAACCAAAAATGACCCGTTTGCACTATTTCTCCCGTTTGTCCATCGAAATAGCCAAAAAAAATTAAACGAACCATATTGGAATGATCTTCAACCTCCCTAGCATACCCTGGTCAATTTTTGGCCTACAGCACGCTTGGACCCCAGGCCCACCCCCAAAACCTTAGGCTATAGCACACGGATTTAGACTAAAAATTCCCCGTTCAGGCCATTTTGCTCGTTTGTCCACCTAAATGGCCATGAAAAATTAAACGGACCACACTGGGATGAACCCGAACCTCCCTGGCATGCCCCGATAAATTTTTGGCCCACAGCACGCTTGGACCCCGGGCCTAACCCCAAAACCGTGGGCTATAGCACACCGATTTAGCCCAAAAATGCCTTGTTTGCATCGTTTCGCTCGTTGTCCACCCAAATGGCCATGAAAAGTTAAGCGAACCACACTGGAACAATCCCCAACCTCCCTGGCATGCCCCTATCTAGTATTGGACCACAGCATGTTCGGACCCTAGGACCATCCTTAAAACAGTGGGCTATAGCACACCGATTTGGCCCAAAAATACCGCGTTTGCGCCATTTCGCCCATTTTTTCCATCCAAATGGCCACGAAAAATTAAACGATCCACACTGGATAAGGCCTACCTACCCTAGCACTCCAGGTCAATTTTTGTCCCACAGCACGCCCAGACCCAGGGGTCACCCCCAAAATCGTGTGCTATAGCATACTACTTTGGACCGAAAATGCCCCGTTAATGCCGTTTTGCCTGTTTGTCCACCCAAATGGCTACAAAGAATTAAACGGACCATATTGGGATGATCTTCAACCTCTCTGGCATGCTCCAATCAATTTTTATCCCACAGCACACTCGGACCCTGGACCTACCCCAAAGCCGTGGGCTATAGTATATCTATTTGGCCGAAAAATGCCCCGTTTGCATCGTTTTGCCCGTTTATCCACCCAAATGGCCATGAAAAATTAAACGAACCTCACTAGGACGATCTCCAACCTCCTAGGTATGCCTCGAATGATTATCGACCCACAACACGCCCTGGTCCCACACCCAAAACCGTGGGTTATAGCATATCGATTTGGCCTGAAAATGCCCCGTTCGCGCCGTTTTGCCCGTTTGTCCACTCAAATGGCCACAAAAAATTAAATGGACCACACTAGGATGATCCTCAACCTCCCTGGCATGCCCTGGTCGATTTTCACCCACAGCACGTCTGGACCCCGGACCCACCCCAAAACCATGGGCTATAGAACATTGATTTGGCCAAAGAAATTCCCCATTTGTACCCTTTCGCCCGTTTGTCCACCCAAATGGCCACAAAAAAATAAACGGACCACACTGGGACGCTCCCCAACCTTCCTGGAATGTCTAAAACCCAGGCCCACCCCCAAAATCGTGGGCTATAGCACACCAATTTGGCCTAAAAATACCCCATTCGCATCATTTCGCCCTTTGTCCACCCAAATGGCCACGAAAAATTATATAGACCACACTGGGATGATCCCCAACCTCCCTGGCATACCTCGGTCGATTATTGGCACACAACACATCCATACATCGAGGCCACCCCAATACTGTGGGCCATAGCATACTGATTTGGTCCAAAAATGCCCCATTCACATCGTTTTGCTCGTTTGTCAAACCAAAAGGCCACGAAAAATTAAACGGACCACACTGGTATGATCCCAACCTCCTAGCAAGCCCTGATCGATTTTTGACCAATAGCACGCCCGGACCCCGGGCCCACCCTAAAAACCGTGGGCTATTGCATTTTGACTTGGCTTGAAAATGCCTCTTTCGCGTCGTTTCGCCCGTTTGTCTACCCAAATGGCCACAAAAAATTAAAAGGACAACACTAGGATGGTCCCCATCGTCACTGGAATGCCTCGATTAATTTTTGGCCCATAGCACCACAAGACCCCGGGCCCACCCCTTAAACTGTGTCTATAGCACACCGATTTGGCTCGAAAATGCCTTATTTCGCCCATTTGTCCACCAAAATAGCCACAAAAAATTAAACGGACCATATTGCGATGATACCCAGCCTCTCTAGCACACCATGATCGATTTGTGGACCAAAGCACGCCCGTATCACGGGTCCACCCCCAAAACCGTTGGCTATAGCATATCAATTTGGCCCAAAAATGCTCGGTTCGCAAAATTTTACCCTTTTGTCTACCGAAATGGCCATAAAAAATTAAATAGACCACACTTGGATGATTCCTAACCTCCCTGAAGTGCCCCGGTCTATTTTTGGCTAATAGTATGCCCGGACCCCGTACCTAACCTAATGCCATAGACTATAGCACATCGATTTAGCCCGAAAATGCCCTGTTTGCATCGTTTTTCTTGTTTGTCCACCCAAATGGCCACGAAAAATTAAACGAACCATACTACGATGATTCCTAACCTCCCTAACATGCCCTGGTTAATTTTTGGCACATAACACGCCCGGACCTCGAGCCCACCCCCGAAATCGCGGGTTATAGCACACCGTTTTGGCCTAAAAATGCCGCGTTTCGCTCATTTGTCCACCCAAATGGCCACAAAAAATTAATCAAACCTCATAGGGATAATCCCCAATCTCCCTGGCACGTCTCGGTCAATTTTTGGCCCATAACATGCCCGGACCCCATGCCCACCCCCATGCACACCGTTTTGGCCCGAAAATGCCCCGTTCCCACTGTTTCGCCCGTTTGTCCATCCAAATGTCCACAAAAAGTTAAATAAACCACATTGGTATGATCCCCAACCTTCCTGGAATGCCTCGATCAATTTTGGCCCACAGCACGCCTGAACCTCAAGCACACCTCCAAAATCGTGTGTTATAGCGCACTAATTAAAATGCCCCATTCGCGCGATTTTGCCCGTTTGTCCATCCAAATAGCCACAAAAAATTAAATGGACCATAATGGGATGATCCTCAACCTCCCTGGAATGCCTTGGTTGATTTTGGGCCTACAAAACATCCGGACGTCGGGCCCACCCTCAAAACCATGGGCTATAGTACACCGATTTGGCTTGAAAATATCCCATTCGCGATATTTCGCCTGTTTGTCTACCCAAATATCCATGAAAAGTTAAACGGACCACACTGGTATGATCTCCAACCTCCCTAGAATTCCTCAATCAATTTCAGCCCATAGCACCCGAACCCCAAGCCCGACCCCAAAACCGTGTGCTATAGCGCACTGATTTGGCCCAAAAATGCCCCATTCTCGTAGTTTTGCCTGTTTGTCCACCCAAATGGTCACAAAAAATTAAATGGACCATACTGGGATGATCCCCAACCTTCCTGGCATGCCCCGATCAATTTTTGACCCATAGCACGCCCGAACCCCGTGCTCACCCCCGAAATCGCGGGCTATAGGACACCGATTTGGCTCGATAATGCCTCGTATGCTCCATTTTGCTCGTTTGTCCACCCAAATGGCCACAAAAAATTAAACGGACCATATTGCAATGATCCCCAACCTCCCTGGCATGCCCCAGTCGATTTTTGGCCCACAGCACGCCTGGATCCCAGACCCACCCCCAAAACTGTGGGCTATATAGCACACTGATTTGGCCCAAAAATACCCCATTCGCACCATTTCGCTCATTTGTCTACGTAAATGGCCACGAAAAATTAATCAGACCACACTGGGACGATCTCCAACCTTCCTAGAATGCCTCAATTGATTTCAGCCCGCAGCACCCGAACCCCAAGACCACCCCCAAAATCGTGTGCTATAGCTCACCGATTTGGCCTAAAAATGCTCCATTCGTGTGGTTTTGCCCATTTGTCCACCCAAATGGACACAAAAAATTAAATGAACGATACTGGGACGGTCCCCAACCTCCCTGGCATGCCCTGATCTATTTTAGGTCCACAGAACATCCGGACCCTGAGCCCACCCCCAAAACCGTGGGCTATAGCACACCGATTTGGCCTGAAAATGCCCCGTTCGCGCCGTTTTGCCTGTTTGTCCACTCAAATGGCCACAAAAAATTAAACGAACTACTTAAGGATGATCCCCAACCTCTTTGGCACACCTCGGTCAATTTTAGGCCCACAACACGCCCGGACCATGGGCCCACCACCTAAATCCTTGGCTATAGCGCACCAATTTGGTCGAAAAATTCCTTGTTCGCGCTGTTTCATCCATTTGTCCACCCAAATGGCCAGGAAAAATTAAACGGACCACACTGGGATGATCTCTAACCTCCCTGGCACGCCCTGGTTGATTTTTGGTTTGCAGCACATCTGAACCCCATGCCCACCACCAAAATCGTGGGCAATAGCACAATGATTTGACCCGATAATTCCCCGTTCGTGTTGTTTCGCTCGTTTGTCTACCCAAATGGCCAAGGAAAAGTAAACAGACCTCATTGGGATGATCCCCAATCTCCCTGGCATGCCTCAGTGGATTTTTGGCCCACAGCTTGCCCATACCCCGAGCCCACCCCTAAAACCATAGATATAGCTTATAGATTTGGCCTGAAAATGCCCCGTTCATGCCGTTTCACCCGTTTGTCCACTCAAATGGCCAGGGAAAATTAAACAAACCACACTGGTATTATCCCTAACCTCCCTGGCATGCCTTGGTATATTTTTGTACCACGGCACACCCGGATCTTGAACCCACCTCAAAATCGTGGGCTATAGCACATCGATTTGGCCCAAAAACACCCCATAATGGCCAGAAAAAATTGAACAGAGCACAATGAGACGATCCCTAACCTCCCTGGCATACCCCGAATGATTTTCAACCCACAACATGCTCAGACCCCAGGCCCATCCCCAAATCAGTAGGATATAGCACACGAATTTTGCTCGAAAAAGCCTCATTCGCGGTTTTGCCCATTTGTTCCCCCAAATGGCCACAAAAAATTAAACGGACCATACTGGGATGATCCCCAACCTCCGTGGCACGCCCAAGTTGAATTTTGGCCCACAGTAAGCCCGAACCTAGGGCCCACCCCAAAAACCGTACGCTATTGCACACCGATTGGGCCCGAAAATGCCCTATTCGCACTGTTTGTCCACCCAAATGGCCACAAAAAATTAAACGGACTACACTGGGATGATCTCCAACTTCCCTGGCATGCCCCATTGATTTTTGGCCCACAACACGCCCGAACCTTGGGTCCACCCCAAAACCATGGGCTATAGCAACCCAATTTTGCTCGAAAATTCTCTATTCACGCTGTTTTGACCGTTTGTCCACCAAAATGGTCACAAAAAATTAAACGGACCACATTGGGATGATCCCCAAACTCCCTGGTATGCCCCTTTGATTTTTGGCCCACAGGATGCCCGAACCTTAGGCCCACCCCCAAAACCATGGGCTATAGCTGACCGATTTGGCTCAAAGATGCCTCATTCGCGTCGTTTCACCCGTTTGTCGAATCAAATGCTCAAAAAAATAAAAAGATCATACTGGGACAATCCCCAACCTCACAGGCATACCCCAATCGATTATTGGCCCGCAACACACCTGAACCCCAAGCCCACCCCCGAAACCATGGGCTATAGCACACCTATTTGACTCGAAAATGCCTCGTTTCACCCATTTGTCCACCCAAATGGCCACGAAAAATTAAACGGACCACATTGCATGATCCTTAAAATCCCTGGCATGCCCCGATCGATTTTCGACCCATAGCATACCTGTACCCTGGGCCGCCCTTAAAACCGTGTGCAATAGCATACCGATTTGGCCTGAATATGCCCCATTAGCGCCATTCTGGCCGTTTGTCCACCAAAATGGCCACGAAAAATTAAATGAACCATAGTAGGATGATCTCCAACCTCTTTGGCATGACCCGGTCAATTTTTGACCCATAGAACGTCCGAAATCCCAGGTCCATCCCAAAACTATGGGCTATAGCACATCGATTTGGCCCGAAAATGCCCCGTTCGCGTAGTTTCGCCCGTTTGTCCACCCAAATGGCCACAAAAAATAAAACGAACCATACTAGGATGATACCCAACCTCCGTAGCAAGCCCCGATCGATTTTGAGCCATAACACACCCGTACCTTTGGCCCACCCCAGATACCATGGGCTATAGAACACCGATTTGTCCCAAAAACACCTTGAATCGCCCGTTTGTCCTCCCAAATGGCCACAAAAAATTAAACGGACCACACTGAGATGATCACCAACCTCCCTAGCACACCCCAATCAATTTATGACCTACAACACGCCTGGATCTCGGTCCCACTCCCAAAACTGTAGGATATAGCGCACCAATTTAGCCTCAAAATGCCTCACGTTCGCGTCGTTTTGCCCGTTTGTCCACCCAAATGACCACAACAAATTAAACGGACCACACAGGGATGATCCCCAACCTATTGGCATGCCCCTGTTGATTTTTGGCCCACAGCACGCCGGACCCCAAGTCCACGCTCGAAACCATGGGCTATAGCACACTAATTTGGCTCGAAAATGCCCCGTTCGAGCCGTTTCACCCGTTTGTCAACCTAAATAGCCACGAAAAATAAAATGGACCACACTGGGAAAATCCCCAACCTCCCTGGCATACCCCGATCAATTTTCGATGCACAGCACGCCCGAACCCCAGGCCCACCCCGAAAACCGTGGGATATAGCACACCAATTTGGCCCAAAAATTCCTTTTTCATGCTGTTTCGCCTGTTTGTCCTCCCAAATGGTCACGAAAAATTAAACAGACCATACTGGGATGAACCCTAACCTCCCTGGCACGCCCCAGTTAATTTTTGGCCCACAGCACGCCCGGACCTCGAGTCCACCCCCAAAACTGTGTGCTATAGCACTCCGATTTGGCCCGAAAATACCCCATTCACATCGTTTTGCCCGTTTGTCCACCCAACCACCCTGGAAAACCCTGGTTTATTATCGGCCCACAGCACGCCCAAACCTCGAGCCCACCCCCTTGGGCTATAGCAACCCGATTTTGCTCGAAAATGCCCCAGTCGCACTGTATTGACCGTTTGTCCACCCAAATGGTCACGAAAACTTAAACGGACCATACTGGGATGATGTCTAACCTCCCTGGCACGCCCCGATCAATTTTTGACCCATTACACACCTGGAACTCAGGCCCACCCTTAAAACCAAGGGCTATAGCACACCGATTTGGCTAGAAAATGCCTCGTTCGCATCATTTGTTCACCAAAATAGCCACAAAAAATTAAACGAACCACACTGGGATGATCTCCAACCTCCCTAACATGACCTGGTCAATTTTTGGTGCATAGCATGCTTGGACCCCGGGTCCACCCCCAAAACCGCATGCTATAGCACACTGATTTCGCCTAAATATTCCTCATTTGCGCCGTTTCACCCTTTTATCCTTCCAAATAGCCACAAAAAATTAAACGTATCACACTGGGATGATCCCTAACCTTTTGACCTATCCCGGTAGATTATTTACCCACAGCACGTCGGACCTCGAGTCCACCCCCAAAATCGTGGGCTATAGCACCCAAATTTGACCCGAAAATGCCCCTTTCGCACAGTTTTGCCCGTTTGTCCACCTAAATGGCCACGAAAAATTAAACGGACCATACTGGGATGATCCCCAACCTCGCTGGCATGCGCCAGTCTATATTTAGCCCACAGCATCGCCGAACCCCGAGCCCATCCCTGAAACCACGGGCTATAGCACACCAATTTGCCTCAAAAATACCTTGTTTGGCCCATTTATCCACTAAAATGACCACGAAAAAATAAATGAACCACACTGGATGATCCCCAAACTCCCTGGCACACCTCGATAAATTTTTGACCCACAGCACATCCGTACCCCGTGCCCACCCCCAAAACCATGGGCTATAGGATACTGATTTGGCCCAAAAATGCCCGATTCACAAAATTTTACCCGTTTGGTAAAAGGCATGCCCGAATCACGGGCCCACCCTAAAATTGCAGGCTATAGCTCAAAAATGCCCTATTCGCGATCTTTCGCCCATTTGTCCACCCAACCTCTCTGGCATGTTCTAATCATTTTTGGCCCAATGCGCACTCGAACCCCGAATCCCCCCCCCCCCATAATCGTGGGAAATAGCACATCGATTTGGCCTGAAAATGCCCCGTTCACGTTGTTTCGCCAATTTGTCCACCCAAATGTCAACAAAAAATTAAACGAACCACACTTGGACGATCCCTAACATTCCTTGAATGCCTTGATTAATTTTGGCCCACAGCACGCCTGGACCCCAATCCCACCTCCAAAATCGTTTGCTATAGCTCAGCGATTTGGCCCGAAAATGCCCCATTTGCTCGGTTTCGCCTGTTTGTCCACCCAAATGGCCACAAAAAATTAAATGGACCATACTGGGATGATCCCCAACCTCTCTGGCATGCCCTGGTAAATTTTTGACCCACAGCACGTTCGGACCTGATCCGACCCGCTAAACCGTGGGCTATAGCACACCAATTTAGCTCGAAAATGCCCCATTCGCGTCGTTTCGCTTGTTTGTCCACCCAAATAGACACAAAAAATTATACGGACTACACAAGGATGATCCCACTCTCCCTGGTACGCCCTAGTTAATTTTAGGCCCACAACACGCCCGGACCAAGGGCCCACCCCCCAAATTGTTGTCTATAGCACACCGATTTGGCTAAAAAATACCCCATTCATGCTGTTGCACCCGTTTGACCACCCAAATGGCCATACAAAATTAAACGAACCACACTGGGATGATCTCCAACCTCCCTGGCATGCCTCGATCAAATTTTAGACCACAGCACGCCCGGACCATGGGTACACCCCCAAAACCGTGGGCTATAGCACACCTATTTGGCCCGAAAATGCCCCGTTCGCTCTGTTTTGCCCGTTTGTCTACTTAAATGGCCACGAAAAACTAAATGGGCCACACTGGGATGATCCCCAACCTTCCTGACACGCCCTGGTCAATTTTTGGCCCACAATAGGCCCGAACCCCGAACCCACCTCAAAATCGTGGGCTATAGCACATCGATTTGGCCTAAAAATGCCCAGTTCGCGCTGTTTCACCCGTTTGTCCATCCAATTGGCCACGAAAAAATAAATGAACCATACTGGGACAATCCCCAACTAGGTCCCGGATGATTTTCAACCCACAGCACACTTGAACCCCGGGACCATCCTTAAAACAGTAGGCAGTAACACACTGATTTGGCCCGAAAATGCCCCATTTGCACCGTTTCACCCGTTTGTCCACCCAAATGGCCATGAAAAATTAAATGAACCACACTGGGATGAGCCCCAACCCCCTAGTACTCCAGGTTAATTTTTGGCCCACAGCACGCCTAGACCTCGGGACCACCCCCAAAACCGTGTGCTATAGCACACTAATTTAGCCCGAAAATGCCCCGTTTACGCCGTTTCGCCCGTTTGTCCACACAAATGGCCACGAAAAACTAAACAGACCATACTGGGATGATCCCCAAACTTTCTGGCATGCATTGGTCAATTTTTAACTCACAGCACGCTCGGACCCCGAGCCCACCCCCAAAACTGTGGGCTATAGCACACTGATTTGGCCCAAAAATGCCCTGTTCGCATCGTTTCCCCCGTTTGTCCTTCCAAATGACTACGAAAAATTAAACAGACCACACTGAGATAATCCCCAACGTCCCTGTCAAGCCCCAGTTGATTTTTGGCCTATAGCACGCTCGAACCTAGGGACCACCCCCGAAACCATGGTCTATAGCACACTGATTTGGCCTAAAAATGTCACGTTTGCGACGTTTCACTATTTATCCACACAAATAACCACGAAAAATTAAATGGACCACACTGGGACAATACCGAACCTCTCGGTATGCCTCGATCAATTTCGTCCCACAGCAAGCCCGGGTCCACCCCCACATACGTGGGCTATCGTACACTGATTTGGCCCAAAAATGTCGTGTTCGTGCCGTTTTTGCCCGTTTGTCCAGCCAGACGGACACAAAAAATTAAACGCACCACACTGAAAAGATCTCCAACCTCCCTGGAATGCCCCGGTCGACTTTAGACCCACAACATGCCTGAACCCCAGGCCCACCCCAAAAATCATGGGCTATGGTACACTAATTTGGCCCGAAAATATCCCGTTCGTGCCGTTTTGGCCGCTTGTCCACCCAAATAGCCACAAAAAATTAAACGGACCACATTGGGAAGATCCTCACCCTCCTCGGCATGCCTCTATCAATTTTTAGCCCACAACATTCCCGTACGCCGGGCCCCACCCCAAACCCGTGGGATATAGCACACCGATTTAGCCCAAAGATGCCCTGTTCGCGCCGTTTCAGTCGTTTGTCCACCCAAATAGCCATGAAAGTTAAACAGACCACACTAGGATGATCCCCAACCTCCCTGGCATGCCCCGATCGATTTTTGGCCTATAGCATGCCCGAAACTCGAGCCCACCCCCAAACCGTGGCCTATAGCACACCGATTTGGCCTGAAAATCTGCCGTTTGCGCCGTTATGCCTATTTGTGCACCCTAATGCCCACCAAAAATTAAACGGACCACACTGGGATGATCCCCTACCTTCCTAGCACACCCCAATTGATTTTTGGCCTACATCAAAACCCTAGGCTATAGCACACCAATTTGACCTGAAAATGCCCCGTTCACACCGTTTTGCCCGTTTATCCACCCAAATGGCCACGAAAAATTAAATAGAACGTACTCGGATGATCTCCAACCTTGCTGGCACACCTCGGTCAATTTTTGGCGCACAGCACACTCAGACCTCGGCCCACCCCCAAAACCGTTGGCTGTATCACACTGATTTGACCCGAAAATGCCCTGTTATGCCGTTTTGCTCGTTTGTTCACCCAAATAGCCACAAAAAATTAAACAGACAACAAAGGGATGATATCCAACCTCCCTGGTGTGTCCCAGTCAATTTTTATCCTACATCACGCTCTAACCCTGGGCCCACCCCCAAAATCGTACGCTATAGCACACTAATTTTTCCCGAAAGTGTCCCATTCGCGCCGTTTCATCCTTTTATCCTCCCAAATAGCCACAAAAAAATTAACGGACCATAATGGGATGATCCCCAACCTTCATGGCATACCCCGATTGATTTTTGGCCCACAGCATGCCCCAACCCCAGGCCCACCACCAAAACTATAGGCTATAGCACACCGATTTGGCCTGAAAACTCTCTGTTCGAACTGTTTTGCCCGTTTGTCCAACCAAATGCCACAAAAAATTAAACGGAACACGCTGGTATAATTCCCAAAATGGCCGACAGTATGCCCGGACCCCGGGTGCACTCCTAAAACCATGGGCTATAGCACACTGATTTGGCCCAATAATGCCCCATTTGTGTTGTTTTTCCTGTTTGTCCACCCAAATGGCCACGAAAAATTAAACGGACTACACTGGGACAATCTCGAACCTCCTTGGTATTCCTCGGTCGATTTTTGTCCCATAGCACAACGAGTCCACCCCTAAAACCGTGGCTATCGCACATTGAATTGGCTTGAAAATTCCCCATTCACACCGTTACTCCAGTTTGTCCACCTAGATGGCCATAAAAAATTAAACAGACCATACTAAAATGATCTCCAACCTCTCTGGAATGGCCCAATAGAATTTCGGCTAACAGCATACCTAGACCCCATGCCCACCCCCGAAATCGTGGGATATAGTACACCGAATTGGCCCAAAAATGCCCCGCACGCGCCGTTTTGCCCGTTTGTCCACCCAAATGTCTACAAAAAATTAAACAGACCACTCTGGGATGATCCCCAACCTCCCTGGCATGCCCCGATCAATCTTCAGCCCACATCATGCCTGAAACCTGGGTCTACCTCTGAAACCATAGGCATAGAACACTGATTTGGCTCGAAAATGCCCTGTTCACGCTGTTTCCCCCGTTTGTACATCCAAATGGCCATGAAAACTTAAACGGACCACACTGGGACTATCCCCAACCTCCCTGGCAAGCCCCAGTTGATTTTTGTCCCACAGCACGCTCGAACCCCGAGCCCACCCCCAAAGCTGTGGGTTAGAGTACACTGATTTTGCCCGAAAATGCTTGTTCGCGCCATTCCACCCTTTTGTCCACCAAAATGGCCACAAAAAAATATACGGACCACACTGGAATGATCCCTAACCTCCATGGCACGCTTCGGTCGAAAGTCGGCCCAAAGCACGCTCGGACCCCGGACCCACCCCCAAAACCGTTGGCTATAGAACACCGATTTAGTACGAAAATGCCCTGGTCGCACCGTTCCGCCCATTTGTCCTCTAAAATGGCCACAAAAAATTGAACAGACCATACTGGGATGACCCCCAACCTCCCTGGCATGACCCAATCAATTTTTAGCTAACAACAAGCCTGAACCCCCGGTGCACCCCTAAAATCGTGAGCTATAGCACACCGATTTTTCATGAAAATGCCTCATTTGCACCGTTTTGCCCATTTGTCCACCCAAATGGCCACAAAAAATTAAAAAGACCACACTGGGACGATCCCAAATCTCCCTGGCATTCGCCGATCAATTTTTGGCCAATTGCACGACTGGACCCCAAGGCCACTCCCAAAATCGTAGGCTATAGCACACCGATTCACCCCAAAAATGCCCCATTCATACCTTTTTGCCCGTTTGTCCACCCAAATAGCCACGAAAAAACAAACGAACCACACTAGATGATCCCCAATCTCCTTGGCAAGCCCCGATCAATTTTTCGCCCACTGCACGCCCGGACCCCTATCCCACCCTAGAAACCGTGGGCTATAGCACACCAATTTGGCCCAAAAATGCTCAGTTCACGCAGTTTCACCCGTTTATCCACCCAAATGGCCAAAAAAAATTAAACGGACCATACTGGGACGATCTTAAACCTCCCTAGCATGCCTCAGTCAATTTTTGGCCCATAGCACATCCGGACCTCGTGCCAACCCCCAAAATCATGGGCTATAGCACACCGATTTGGCCCAAAAATACCCCATTCTCACAGTTTCGCCTGTTTATCCTCCCAAATAAACACAAAAAATTAAACAGACTACACAAGGATGATCCCCAACCTCCCTATCATGGCCCGACTAATTTTAGGCCCACAGTATGCCCGAAAAATAGGCCCACCCCCGAAATCATTGGCTATAGCACACTGATTTAGCTCGAAAATGCCCCATTCGCGTAGTTTCACGCATTTGTCCACCTAAATAGCCACAAAAAATTAAACAGACAACAGTAGGATGATCCCCAACCTCCCTGCCAAGCCCCAGTTGATTTTAGCCCACAGCACACCCGAACCCTGGGCCCACCCCAAAACCTTAGGCTATAGCAACCCAATTTGGCTAGAAAATACCCAATTTGCACTGTTTTGACTATTTGTCCATCCAAATGGCCACAAAAACTTAAACGAACCACACTGGGACGATCCCCAATCCCCTGGGATACCCCGGTTGATTTTTGGCCCACAACACACTCGAACATCGCGCCTACCCCCAATAACATGGGCTATAGCACACCGTTTTGGATTTAAAAAATGCGTCGTTCACGCCGTTTCACCCGTTTGTCCACCCAAATGGCTTCAAAAAATTAAAATGGCCATACTGGGATGATGCCCAACCTCACTGACATGCCCCAATCAATTTTCGGCACACAACACGCCCAAACCCCAGGCCCACCCCCAAAACTGTTGGCTATAGCACACTGATTAGGTGTAAAAAATTAAAAGGACCATACTGGGATGATCCCCAACCTCACTGGCATACCTCAATCAATTTTTTGCCCGTAACACACTAAAACCCCGAGCCTACCCCCAAAACGGTGGGCTGTAGCACACCTATTTGACCCGAAAATGCCTCGTTTCACCTATTTGTCCACCCAAATGGCCACAAAAAATTAAATGGAACACACTAGGATGATCCCCAAACTCCCTGATATGCCTCGATCAATTTTTGACCCACAGCACACCTGTACCCTGGGCCACCCCTAAAACTGTGTGCAATAGCATACCGATTTGGCCCGAAAATGCCCCGTTCATGCCATTTCGGCCGTTTGTCCTCCAAAATGGCCACAAAAATTAAATGAACCACACTAAGGTGATCTCCAACCTCTCTAGCATGGCTCGATTAATTTTTGGCCCATAACATGTTCGAACCTCGGGCCCATCCCAAAACTACGGGCTATAGCACACCGATTTAGCTTGAAAATGCCCCATTCGTGTTGTTTCGCCCGTTTGTCCACCCAAATGACCACAAAAAATAAAATGAACCATATTGGGATGATCCCCAACCTCCCTGGAAAGCCCTGATCGATTTTGATCCATAATACACCCAGACCTTAGGCCCACCCCAGATACCGGGGGCTATAGCACACTGATTTAGCCCCAAAATCCCCTGAATCTCCCGTTTATCTACCAAATGGTCATAAAAAATTAAACGGACCACATTGGGATGATCCCCAACCTCTGTGGCACTCCTCAGTCAATTTTTGGCCTATAACACGCCCAGACTCTAGGCCCAACCCCGAAACTGTGTGCTATAGCACACCGATTTGGCCCAAAAATGCCACGTTCTTGTTGTTTTGACCATTTGTCCACCCAAATGGCCAAGAAAAATTAAACGGATGACACTGGGATGATACCCAACATCCCTGGCATGCCATGATCGATTTTGAGACTACAGCATGCCCGGACCACAGGCCTACCTCCAAAACTGTGGAATATAGCAAACCCATTTGGCCCAAAAATGCCTCAGTCGCGCCGTTTAGCCAGTTTGTCCACCAAATTTACCATACGAAATTAGACGAACAACACTGGGATGATCCCCAACCTACCTGACACACTCGAAGTGATTTTTGGCCCACAGCATGCTCAGACCCGGGCCCACCCATAAAACTGTGGGCTATAGCACACTGATTTGGCCCGAAATTGCCCCTTTAATGTCGTTTCACATGTTTGTCCACCCAAATAACCCCAAAAAATTAAACAGACCACACTGGGACGATCCCCAACCTTCCTAGCATGCCCCGATTGATTTTAGCTCATAGCACGACTGCACCTCGGGGCAACCCCCAAAACTGTGGGCTATAGCACACCGATTTTGCCCGAAAATGCCCCATTCACGTCGTTCCGCCCGTTTATCCACCTAAATGGCCACGAAAAATTAAACGGACCATACTGGATGATCCCCAACCTACCTTGCATGCCTCGATCAATTTTTGACTCACAGGACGCTGGGACCCTGGGCCAACCCCTGAAACCATGGGCTATAGCACATCAATTTTTCCTGAAAATATCCCGTTCGAGCCGTTTCGCCCGTTTGTCCACCCAAATAGCCCAAAAAATCAAACGAACTACACTGGAATGATACCCAACCTCCCTGGCACACCCCGATCGATTTTTCTCTCATAGTGCGCCCAGACCCCGGGCGCACCCTCAAATCCGTAGGCTATAGCACACCAATTTGGCCGAAAATGCTCCATTTGCGCCGTTTCGCCCATTTATCCACTATAATGGCCATAAAAAATTAAATGAATCACACTGGGACGATACCCAACCTCCCTGGCACACATCAATGGATTTTTTGCCCACAACACACTAAAATCCTGGGCCCACCCTCTAAATCGTGGGCTATAGCACACCGATTTAGCCCGAAAATACCCCATTCGCGTTGTTTCGCCCGTTTGTCCACCCAAATGGCTAAAAAAAATTAAACAGATTACACTAGGTCGATCCTCAACCTCCCTGGCATACAAGGTCAATTTTGGCCCACAACACGCCAGGACCCCGGGCCACCCCCAAAACTATGGGCTATAGCATATCGATTTATCCTGAAAATGCTCGATTCGCACCGTTTTGCCTGTTTGTCCAGCCAAATAGCCACAAAAAATTAAACAAACCACACTGGGATAGTACCCAACCTCCCTGGCATGCCTCGGTTGATTTTCGGCCCACAACACATCCGGACCCCAGGATCATGCCCGAAACTCTAGGCTATAGCACACCAATTTGGCCCGAAAATGCCCCGTTCATGCCATTTTACCCGTTTATCTTTTCAAATAGCCACAAAAAATAAAATTGACCACACTGGGATGATCCCCAACCTCCCTGGCACGCTCCGGTTGATTTTTGGCCCACAGCACGCCCGAACCCCATGGCCACCACCGAAACAGTAGGCTATAGCACACCGATTTGGGTCGAAAATGCCTCGTTCGCACTGTTTCACCCGTTTGTCTACCCAAATTTCCATAAAAAATTAAACGGACCACACTGGGATGATCCCCAACATCCCTAGCACGCCCCGATTGATTTTTGACCCAAAGCACGCCCGGACCCCGGGCCCAACCTCAAATCGTAGGCTATAGCAACCGATTTAGCCCAAAATGCCCCTTTCACCCAGTTTCTCATGTTTGCCCACCTAAATTGCCACAAAGAATTAACCGGACCATACTGGGATGATCTGCAACCTCCCTGGCATGCCCCGATCAATTTTTGGCCCATAACACGCACTGACCCCGGGTCCACCCCCTAAACTGTGGGCTATAGCACACCGATTTAGCTTGAAAATGCCTCGTTCAAGCCATTTTGCTCGTTTGTCCACCCAAATGGCCACAAAAAATTAAACAGACCATACTGGGATTATCCCTAACCTCCTAGTAATAACCCGGTCAATTTTCAGCCCACAGCAGGCTCGGACCCCGGTGCACCCCTATAACCATGGCCTATAGCACACCGATTTGGCCTGAAAATGCCCCGTTCGCATTGTTTCGCTCATTTGTCCACCCAAATTCCCACAAAAATTAAATGGAATACACTTCAATGATCCCCAACTTCCCTGGCATTCCCCGCTCATTTTTTGGCCCATAACATGCCCGAAACCCAGGCCCACCCTTGAAATCGTGGGCTATAGCACACTAATTTGACCAAAAAATACCCCGTTTACACCATTTCGCCCGTTTGTCAACCCAAATAGCCACAAAAAATTAAACGGACCACACTAGGACGATCCCCAACCTCCCTGGCATGCCCTGGTAAATGTTCAGCCCACGGCACGCCCGAACCAGGCCTAACCCTGAAACTGTGGGCTATAACACATCGATTTGGCCAAAAAATGCCCCGTTCACTGCTTCTCCCATTTGTCCACCCGATTGGCCACAAAAAATTAAACGGACCACACTGGGATGATCCCAAACTCCCTGCATGCCCCGAATGATTTTTGGCCCACAGAACACCCGAACCCCGAGCCCATCCCCAAAACCGTGGGCTATAGCTCACCGATTTGGCCCGAAAATGCCCCGTTAGAGCCATTTCACTCATTTGTCCACCCAAATAGCCACGAAAAATTAAATGGACCACACTGGGATGATTCTTAACCCCCCTGGCATGCTCCGTTCAATTTTTAGTCCACCGCACACTCGGACCCTGGACCTACCCCAAAGCCGTGGGCTATAGCATATCGATTTGGCCGAAAAATGCCCCATTTGCACCGTTTTGCCCGTTTATCCACCCAAATGGCCACAAAAAATTAAACGGACCATACTAAGACGATCTCCAAACTCCCAGGTATTCCTAGGTACATTTTTGTCCCACAGAACGCCCGATCCCTGGGCCCACACCAAAAACCATGGGCTATAGCACATCGATTTGGCCTGAAAATGCCCCATTCGCACCATCTCTCCCGTTTGTCCACTCAAATGGCCATAAAAATTAAATGGACCACACTGGGATAATCCTCAACCTCCCTGGCATGATCCATTCAATTTTTGCCCCATAGCACGCTCGGACCCCGAACCTACCCCAAAGCCATGGGCTATAGCATATCAATTTGACAAAAAAATGCCCGTTTGCCCCGTTTTGCCTGTTTATCCACCCAAATGGCCATGAAAAAATAAACAGACCATACTAGGACGATCTCCAATCTCCCATGCATGCCTCAATCGATTTTCGTCCCACAAAACGCCCGGTCCCTGGGCCCACACCCAAAATTGTGGGCTATAGCATATCAATTTAGCCTTAAAATGCCCCATTCACGTCGTTTCGCCTGTTTGTCCACTCAAATAACAAAAAAAATTTAAATGGACCATACTGGGATGATCCTCAACCTCCCTGGCACGCCCTGGTCGATTTTTGGCCCACATCATGTCTGCACCCCAGACCTACCCCAATACCGTGGGCTATAGAACATTGATTTGACCAAAAAATTCCTCGTTTGAGCTGTTTCACCTGTTTTTCCACCCAAATAGCCAACAAAAAATAAACGAACCACAGTAGGATGATCCCCAATCTCCCTGGCATGCCCGAAACAAAGACCCACCCCCAAAACCATGGGCTATAGCACGCCAATTTGGCCTGAAAATACCCTGCTCCCATCATTTTGCCTGTTTGTCCACCCAAATGGCCACGAAAAATTATATAGACCACACTGGGATGATCCCCAACCTCCCTGGCATGCCCCAGTCAATTTTTGACCCACAGAACGCCCGTACACCGATCCCACCCCAATAACGTGGGCTATAGCACACCAATTAGACCCAAAAATGCCCCATCACGTCGTTTTGCTCATTTGTCCAACCAAAAGGCCATGAAAAATTAAATGGACCACATTGGGATGATCCCCAACCTCCCTGATAAGCCTCGATCAATTTTTGACCAATAGCACGCCCGAACCCCGGGCCCACCCTCAAAACTGTACACTATAGCACACTAATTTGGCCCGAAAATGCCCTATTTGCACCTTTTATCCACCCAAATGGCCACGAAAAATTAAATGGACCACACTGGGATGATCCCCAACTTTCCTAGCATGCCCCATTTATTTTTGGCCCACAGCACGCCCGAATCTTGGGTCCACCCCACAACCATGGGCAATAGCAACCCGATTTGGCTCGAAAATGCCCTATTTACGTTGTTTTGATTGTTTTTCCATCCAAATGGCCACAAAAAATTAAATGGACCACACTGGGATGATCCTCAACCTCCCTGGCATGCCCCGGTTGATTTTTAGCCTACAGCATACCCGAAACTCGGGCCCACCCCCAAAACCATGGGCTATAGCTGACTGATTTGGCTAAAAAATGCCTCATTCACGTCATTTCACCCGTTTGTCGAATCAAATGCTCATAAAATTAAAAGGACCATACTGGGACAATCCCCAACCTCACTAGTATACCCTAATTGATTTTTGGCCCATAATATACCTAAACCTCGAGCCCACTCCCAAAACCGTGGGCTATAGCGCACCGATTTGACTCGAAAATGCCTTGTTTCACCCATTTGTCCACCCAAATGGCCACAAAAATTTAACGGACCACACTGGGATGATCCCCAACCTCCCTGGCAAGCCCCGATCAATGTTTGACCCACAGCACGCCATTACCCTGGGCCACCACTAAAATCGTGCGCAATAGCACACCGATTTGGCCCGAAAATGCCCCATTCGCGCTATTTCAGCAGTTTGTCCATGAAAATGGCCACGAAAAATTAAATGGACCACACTAGATGATCTCCAACCTCTCTGGCATGCCCCGGTCAATTTTTGGCCCATAGCACGTCCAAACCCCTGGCCCATCCCAAGACTATGGGCTATAGCACATCAATTTGGCTCTAAAATGCCTCGTTCGCGTTGTTTCGCCCCTTTATCCGCCCAAATGATCATGAAATATAAAATGAACCATTCTGGGATGATCCCCAACCTCACTGGCAAGCCCCGATCAATTTTGATCCACAACACACCCGAACCTTGGGCCCACCCCAGATATCGTGGGCTATAGCACACTGGCTTGGCCCAAAAATGCCCTGAATTGCCCGTTTGTACACCCTAATGGCTACAAAAAATTAAATAGACCACATTGGGATGATCGCAAATCTTCGTGGCATGCCCCAGTCGATTTTTTAACCACAGTACACCCAGACCTCGGGCCCAAACCCAAAACTGTGCGCTATAGCACACCAATCAGGAACAAAACTGTCATATTTGCATCGTTTTACCCGTTTGTCTACCCAAATGGCCAAGAAAAATTAAACGAATGACATTGGGATGATCCCCAACCTCTCTGGCATGCCACGATCGATTTTTAGACCACAGCATGCCCAGACCGCGGGCCCACCTCCAAAACCGTGGAATATGGCAAACCAATTTAGCCCAAAAATGCCTCAGTCGCACCATTTAGCCAGTTTGCCTACCAAAATAACCATGCAAAATTAGACGGACAACACTGGGATGATCCCCAACCTACCTGGCATGCCCCGAGTGATTTTTGGCCCACAACACACTCAGACTCAGGCCCACCCATAAAATCGTGGGCTATAGCACACTGATTTTGCCCGAAAATGCCCCTTTCACATCGTTTCACCAGTTTATCCACCCAAATAGCCCCAAAAAATTAAATGGACCACACTTGGACGATCCCCAACCTCTCTGGCATGCCCTGATTGATTTTGGCTCACAGAACGCTAGGACCTCGGGCCAACCCCCAAAACTGTGGGCTATAGCACACTGATTTTGCACGAAAATGCCCCATTCATGCTGTTTCGCCCGTTGTCTACCTAAATTGCCACGAAAAATTAAACGGACCATACTGGATGATCCACAACCTACCTTGCATGCCCCGATCAATTTTTGACTCACAGCATGCTGGGACCCCTGGCCCACCCCTAAAAACATGGGCTATAGCACACCAATTTTGCCTGAAAATGCCCCGTTCGAGCTGTTTCGCCGTTTGTCTACCCAAATGGCACAAAAAATCAAACGAACTACGCTAGAATGATACCCAACCTCCCTGGCACGCCCCAGTCGATTTGTGGCCTATAGTGTGCCCGGACCCCAGGCGCACCCCCAAAACCGTGGGCTATAGCACACCAATTTGGCCCAAAAATGCTTTATTTGCGCCGTTTCTCCCGTTTGTCCACCAAAATGGACACAAAAAATTAAATGAATCACACTTGAATAATACCCAAACTCCCTGGCACGCATCAGTGGATTTTTTACAAACAGCACACTGAGATCCCGATCCCACCCTCAAAATCGTGGGCTATAGCACACCAATTTAGCCCGAAAATGTCCCGTTCGCGTCATTTCGCCTGTTTGTCCATCCAAATGGCTACGAAAAATTAAACAGATTACACTAGGTCGATCCTCATCCTCCCTGGCATGCCTGGTCAATGTTTAGCCCACAGAACACCCGGACCCCGGGCCCACTCCCAAAACTATGGACTATAGCATATTGATTTATCGTGAAAATGCCCCATTCGCACCGTTTCACCTGTTTGTCCACCCAAATGGCCACAAAAAATTAAACAGACCACACTGGATGATCCCTAACCTCCCTGGAACACCTCGGTCGATTTTCAGCCCACAGCCCATCCGGACCCCGGGCTCTTGCCTGAAACATTAGGCTATAGCACATCGATTTGGCCCGAAAATGCCTTGTTCGTGCCATTTCACCCGTTTATCCTCCCAAATGTCCACAAAAAATTAAACAGACCATACTGAGATGATCCCCAACCTCCCTGGTATGCTTTGGTTGATTTTTGACCCACAGCATACCTGGACCCCATGGCCACCCACGAAACCATGGGCTATAGCTCGCCGATTTAGGCCGAAAATGCCTCGTTCGCACCGTTTCACTCAAACAAATTGCCATAAAAAATTAAACGGATCATGCTGGGATGATCCCCAACCTCCCTGGAATGCTCCGATTGATTTTTGATCCACAGCACGATTGGACCCCGGGCCCACCCCCAAAACCGTAGGCTATAGCACACCGATTTAGCCCAAAATGCCCTTATCATGCAGCTTCTCCTGTTTGCCCACCTAAATTGCCACAAAAAATTAAACGGACTATACTGGGAGGATCTGCAACCTCCCTGGCATACCCCAATAAATTTTTGGTCCACAACACGCCCGAACCCCAGGTCCACCCCCTAAACTATGGGCTATAGCACACCGATTTAGCCCGAAAATGCGTCGTTCACGCTGTTTCACTCGTTTGTCCACCAAAATGGCCATGAAAAATTAAATGGACCACACTGGAATGATTCCTAACCTCCTAGAAATGCCATGGTCAATTTTTGGCCCACAGCACGCCCAGACCCTGATGCATCCCTAAAATCGTGGCCTATAGCACACTGATTTGGCCCGAAAATGCCCCGTTCGCACCGTTTTGCCCATTTGTCCACCCAAATTACCATGAAAAAATAAATGGACCACACTGAAATGATCCCCTACCTCCCTGACATGCCACACTTGACTTTTGGCCCAAAACACGCTCGAACCCCAGGCCCAACCCCAAAATTGTGGGCTATGGCACACCAATTTGACCAGAAAATGCCCCGTTCACACCATTTTTCCCATTTGTCCATCCAAATGGACACAAAAAATTAAACGGACCACACTAGGACGATCCCTAACCTCCCTGCCATGCCCTGGTAAATGTTCAGCCCACGGCACGCCTGGAACCAGGCCTAACCCCAAAACCGTGGATTATAGCACACCAATTTGGCCAAAAAATGCCCCGTTCACTGCTTCTCCCGTTTGTCCACCCGAATGGCTACAAAAAATTAAACGGACCACACTGGGATGATCCCCAACCTCCCTAGCATGCCTCGGATGATATTCGGCCTACAGAATGCCCAAACCCCGAGCCCATCCCCGAAACCCTCGGCTTTAGCTCACCGATTTGGCCCAAAAATGCCCCGTACGCGTCGTTTCGCCCGTTTGTCCACCAAAATAGCCACGAAATATTAAACGGACCACACTGGGATAATCCTCAACCCCCCTGGCAAGCTCCATTCAGTTTTTGGCCCACAACATATTCGGACCCCAGACCTATCCCAAAGTCGTGGGCTATAGCATATCGATTTAGCCAAAAAATGCCCCGTTTTCACTATTTTGCCCGTTTATCCACCTAAACGGCCACAAAAAATTAAACGGACCACATTGGGAGGATTTTCAACCTTCCAAGCATGCCTCGGTCGATTTTCATCCCATAAAAATCCCGGTCCCTAGGCCTACAACCAAAACCATGGGCTATAGCACATCGATTTGGCCTAAAAATGCCCCGTTCACGCCGTTTCGCCCGTTTGTCCACCCAAATGGCTACAAAAAATTAAATGGACCACACTGAGATGATCCTCAACCTCCCTGGCAGGCCCTGGTCAATTTTTGGCCCACAACACATCTGGACCCCGGACCCACCCCAATACCGTGGGCTATATAGAACATTGATTTGGCCAAAAAATTCCCATTTGCGCCGTTTCGCCCGTTTGTCCACCCAAATGGTCACTAAAAAATAAATGGACCACACTTGTACGATCCACAACCTCCCTGGCATGCCCGAAACCCAGGCCCACCCCCAAAACCGTGGGCTATAGCACACCAATTTAGCCTAAAAATACACTGTTCACATCATTTCGCCCGTTTGTCCACCCAAATGGCCACAAAAAATTATATAGACCACACTGGGATGATCCCCAACCTCCCTGTCATGCCCCGGTTGATTTTTGATCCACAGAACGCCCGTACACCAATCCCACCCTAATACCATGGGCTATAGCACACCGATTAAGCCTAAAAATGCCCTGTTCACGCTGTTTTGCTCGTTTGTCCAACCAAAAGGCCATGAAAAATTAAACGGACCATACTGAGATGATTCCCAACCTTCCTGGAAAGCCCCGATAGATTTTTAACCTACAGCATGCCCGAATCCTGAGTCCACCCCCAAAACCGTGGGCTATTTCATACCGATTTGGCTAAAAAATGCCATTTTCACGTCGTTTTGCTCGTTTGGCTACCTAAATGGCCACAAAAAATTAAAAGGACCACACTGGGATGATCCACATCCTCACTGTCATGCCTCGATCAATTTTTGGCCTACAGTACCACCAGACCTCGAGCCCACCACCAAAACCATGCCTATAGCACACCGATTTGACTTGAAAATACCTTGTTTCACCCATTTATCCCCTAAAATAGCCACAAAAAAATTAAACAAACCATACTGGGATGATCCCCAACCTCCTTGGCACACCACTATCGATTTTTGGCCCACAGCACGCCCATATCAAGGGTCCACCCCCAAAACCGTTGGCTATAGAATATCGATTTGGCCCAAACATGCTCGGTTCGCGAAGTTTTACCCTTTTATCCACCCAAATGGCCACAAAAAATTAAATAGACCACACTTGGATGATTCCCAACCTCCCTAAAATTCCCCGGTCTATTTTTGGCTAATAGCATGCTCGGACCCTGTACCAACCCTAAAGCCATAGACTATAGCATATCGATTTGGCCCAAAAAGGCTCCGTTTGCACTGTTTCACCCGTTTGTCCACCCAAATGGCCACAAAAAATTAAATGAACAACACTGCGATGATTCCCAACCTCCCTATCATGCACTAGTTAATTTTAGGCACACAACACGCTCAGACCTCGAGCCCACCCCCAAACCCATGGGCTATAGCTCACCGATTTGGTCTGAAAATGCCCCATATGGCTCGTTTGTCCACCCAAATAACCACGAAAATTAATCAAACCACACAGGGACAATCCCCAATCTCCTTGGCACGCCCCGATCAATTTTTGGCCCATAACACGCTCGGACCCCGTGCCCACCCCCAAAACCATGGGCTATTGCACACCGATTTGGCCCAAAAATGCCCCGTTCGCACTGTTTCACCCGTTTGTCCACCCAAATGTCCATGAAAAGTTAAATAGACCACACTGTGATAATCCCCAACCTTCTTGGAATGCCTTGAACAATTTGGCCCACAGCATGCCCGAACCTCAAGCACACCTCCAAAATCGTGTGCTATAGCGTACTGATTTGGCCCGAAAATGCCCCATTCCCGCGGTTTTGCCTGTTTGTCCCCCAAAATAGCCACAAAAATTTAAATGGACCATACTGGAATGATCCTCAACCTCCCTGACATGCCCTGGTTGATTTTGGACCCATAACACATCCGAACCTCGAGCCCACCCTCAAAACCGTGGGCTATAGCATACCGATTTGGCTTGAAAATGCCTCGTTCGCACCGTTTCGCCTGTTTGTCTACCTAAATGTCCATGAAAAGTTAAACGGACCACACAGGGACGATCTCCAACCTCCCTGGAATGCGTCGATCAATTTCATCCCACAGCACCTGAAACCCAAGCCCACCCCAAAATCGTGTGCTGTAGCACACCGATTTGGCCCAAAATTACCCCATTCGCGTTGTTTTGCCCGTTTGTCCACCTAAATGGACACAAAAAATTAAATGGACCATACTGGGATAATCCCGAACCTCCCTGGCATGCCCTAATCAATTTTGGGCCCACTGCACATCCAGACCCCTGGCCCACCCCCAAAATCGTGGGCTATAGCACACTGATTTGGCCTGAAAATACGCCGTTTGCGCCGTTTTGCCTGTTTGTCCACCCAAATGACCACTAAAAATCAAACAAACTATATAAGGATGATCTACCTCGATCAATTTTAGGCCCACAGCACGCCCGGACCATGGGCCCACGACCTAAATCCTTGGCTTTAGCACACCAATTTAGCCTAAAAATTCCCTGTTCGCGCTGTTTCATCCGTTTGTCCACCCAAATGGCCATGAAAAATTAAACGGACCACACTGGAATGATCCCCAACCTCCCTAGCATGCCCTGGTCAATTTTTGGCCTACAGCACATCTGAAACCCATGGCCACCCTCAAAACCGTGGGTAATAGCACAATGATTTAGCCCGATAATTCCCTGTTCGCGCCATTTCGCTGGTTTGTCTACCGAAATGGCCAAGAAAAAGTAAACAAACCCTACTGGGACGATCCCCAATCTCCCTGGCATGCCTCAGTGGATTTTTGGCCCACAGCTCGCCCATAACCCAAGCCCACCCCTAAAACCGTAGATATTGCTCATCGATTTGGCCTGAAAATGCCCCGTTCGGGCCGTTTCACCCGTTTGTCCACTCAAATAGCTAGGGAAAATTAAACAAACCACACTGAAATAATACCTAACCTCCCTAGCACGCCCTGGTAAATTTTTGGACCACAGCACGCCCGGATCCCGAACCCACCTCAAAATCGTGGGCTATAGCACATCGATTTGTCCCAAAAACACCCCGTTCGCGCCGTTTCTCCTGTTTGTCCACCCTAATGGCCAAAAAAATTGAATGGACCACAATGAGATAATCCCTAACCTCCCTGGCATGCCTTGAATGATTTTTAACCTACAGCACGCTCGGACCCCAGGCCCATCCCCAAAACAGTAGGATATAGCACACTAATTTTGCTCGAAAAAGCCCCATTCGCGCAGTTTTGCCCGTTTGTTCACCCAAAGGGCCACCAAAAATCAAACAGACCATACTGGGATGATCCCCGACCTCCATAGCATGCCCTGGTTAAATGTTGACCCACAGTAAGCCCGAACCCAGGGCCCACCTATAGCACACCAATTTGGCTTGAAAATGCCCTATTCACATCGTTTGTTCACCCGAATGGCCACGAAAAATTAAACGGATCACACTAGGACGATCCCCAACTTCCTAGGCATGCCCCATTAATTTTTGGCCAACAGCACGCCCGAACCCTGGGTCCACCCTAAAACCATGGGCTATAGCAACCCGATTTGGCTCAAAAATGCGCTGTTTGCGCCATTTTGACCGCTTATCCACCCAAATGGCCATAAAAAATTAAACGGAACATACAGGGATGATCCCCAACCTCCCTGGTATACTCCGATTGATTTTCGTCCCACAGGATGCCCGAACCTCGTGCCCACCCCCAAAACCATGAGCTATAGCTGACCGATTTGGCTCAAAAATGCCTTATTCGCGTTGTTTCACCCGTTTGTCGAATCAAATGCTGAAAAAAATTAAAAGAACCAAACTGGGATGATCCCCAACCTCAGTGGCATATCCCAATCAATTTTTGGCCTGCAACATAGCTGAACCCCGAGCCCATCCCCAAAACTATGGGCTATAGCACACCGATATGACTCGAAAATGCCTCGTTTCATCCATTTGTCCACCCAAATGGCCACGAAAAATTAAACGGACCACACTGCATGTTCTTAACCACCCTGGCATGCCCCGATCAATTTTTGGCCAACAACACGCCTGTACCCTGGGCCACCCCAAAAACCGTGTGCAATAGTATACCGATTCAGCCCGAATATGCCCCATTCGCGCCATTTCGGCCGTTTGTCCACCAAAATAACCACAAAAAATTAAATGGAACACACTAGGATTAGCTCCAACCTCTATGGCATTCCCTGGTCAATTTTTGGCCCATAGCACGTCCAAACCCCGGGCCCATCCCAAAACTATGGGCTATAGCTCAGCGATTTGGCCCGAAAATGCCACGTTCGTGCAGTTTCACCTGTTTGTCCACCCAAATGTCCATAAAAAATTAAACAGACCACAATGGGATGATCCCAAACTTCCCTAGCACGCCCCAGTCAATTTTTGGCCCATAGCACGCCCGGACCTCGAGCCCACCCCCAAAACTGTGTGCTATAGCACTCTAATTTGGACTGAAAATATCCCATTCACGTCATTTTGCCCGTTGGTCCACCCAACCACCCTGGCATGCCCCGGTTGATTATTGGCCCACAGCACGCCCAAACCTCAGGCCCACCCCCATGGGCTATACCAACCCGATTTTGCTCGAAAATGCCCCATTCGCACCGTATTGACAGTTTGTCCACCCAAATGGCCATAAAAAATTAAATGGACCACACTGGGATGATCCCTAACCTCCCTGGCACGCCCCGATCGATTTCTGACCCATTACACACCTGGAACACGGGCCCACACCTAAAACCAAGGGCTATAGCACACCGATTTGGTTCGAAAATGCCTCGTTCGCATCGTTTGTTCACCAAAATGGCCATAAAAAATTAAATAAACCACACTGGGATGATCTCCAACCTCCCTGGCATGCCCTGGTCGATTTTTGGCACACAGCACGCTCGGACCCCGGGCCCACCCCTAAAACTGCATGCTATAGCACACTGATTTCGCTTGAAAATGCCTCATTCGCGCCGTTTCGCCCGTTTATCCTCCCAAATAGCCACAAAAAATTAAACGGATCACACTGGGATTATACATAACCTTTCGACCCATCCCGGTATATTTTTGGCCCACAGCACGCCGGACCCCAGATCCACCCCCAAAACTGTGGGCTATAGTACACTAATTTGGCCCAAAAATGCCCCTTCTACATAGTTCTGCCCTTACGTCCCCTAAATAGCCACGAAAAATTAAACGGACCATACTGGGATGATCCCCAACCTCACTGGCATGCTCTAGTAAATTTTTGGCCTATAGGACCACCAAACCCCGAGCCCACCCCTGAAACCGTGGGCGATAGCACACCGATTTGCCTCGAAAATGCCTCGTTTGGTCCGTTTGCCCAATAAAATGACCACAAAAAAATAAACAAACCGCACTGGGATGATCCCCAACCTCCCTAGCAAACCCTAATCGATTTTGACCCACAGCACATCCGTACCCCATGCCAACCCCCAACACCATGGGCTATAGCATACTGATTTGGCCCAAAAAATGCCCGGTTCGTAAAATTTTACCCATTTGTCCACCCAAATAGCCACAAAAAATTAATCGGACCACACTCGAATGATTCCCAAGCTCCCTCGCACACCCCGGTCTATTTTTGACAAATAGCACATCCGAACCTCGGGCCCACCCCAAAATCATAGGCTATAGCCTGAAAATGCCCCATTCGCGATATTTTGCCTGTTTGTCCACCCAAATGTCAACAAAAAATTAAACGGACCATACTGGAATGATCCCCAACCTTCCTAGAATGCCTCGATTGATTTCCGCCAACAGTACATCCATACCCCAAGCCCACCCCCAAAAACATTTGCTATAGCTCACCGATTTGGCTCGAAAATGTTGCATTCGCGCTGTCTCACCCGTTCGACCACCTAAATGGCTACGAAGAATTAAATGGACCATATTGGGATAATCCCCAACCTCTCTGCCATGCCCCAGTCAAGTTTTGGCCCACAGCACGTTCGAACCCCAGGCTCACCCCCAAAACTGTAGGCTATAGCACACCGATTTGGCCCAAAAATACCCTATTCGCACCGTTTTGCCTGTTTGTCCACCCAAAGGGACACAAAATTAAACGGACTATACAAGGATGATCCCCAACATCTCTGGCATACCCTGATCAATTTTAGGCCTACAGCACACCCAGACCAGGGGCCCACCCCCAAAATCGTTGGCTATAGCACACCGATTTGGCCCGAAAATACCCCGTTTGTGCTGTTTCGCCCATTTATCCATCCAAATGGCCATAAAAAATTAAACGAACCATACTTGGATGATCTCAAACCTCCCTGGCATGCCCTGGTCAATTTTTAGCCCACAGTACGCTCGGACCATGGGCCCACCTATAAAACCGTGGGCTATAGCACACCTATTTGGTGCAAAAATGCCCTGTTCATGCTATTTAGTTCACTTTTCCTCCCAAATGGCAATGAAAAATTAAAAGGATCATACTGGGACGATCCTCAACCTACCTCCCTTGCACATCCCGATTATTTTTGGCCCACTGCATGCCCGAACCCCGAGGCCACCCCCATAACCGTGGGAAATAGCACACCAATTTGGCTTGAAAATGCCCCGTTCACGTTGTTTCGCCAATTTGTCCACCCAAATATCACGAAAAATTAAATGGATCACACTTGGATGATCCTTAATATTCCTGGAATGCCTCGATAAATTTTGGCCCACAGCACGCCCAGACCCCAAGCCCACCCCCAAAATCATTTGCTATAGCTTATCGACTTGGCCCGAAATTGCCCAATTTTCTCTGTTTCGCCTGTTTGTCCACCCTAATTGCCACAAAAAATTAAATGGATCGTCAACCTCTCTGGAATGCCCTGGTAAATTTTCAACCCATAGCACATCCTGACCTGATCCCACCCCCAAAACCATGGGCTATAGTACACCGATTTGGCTCTAAAATGCCCCATTCGCGTCATTTCACCTGTTTGCCTACCCAAATAGACACAAAAAAGTATACGAACTATACAAGAATGATCCCAATCTCCCTGGTATGCCCTAGTAAATTTTAGGCCCACAACACGCCTAGACCAGGGGCCCACCCCCAAAATTGTTGGCCATAGCACACCGATTTAGCCAAAAAATACCCCATTCATGCTGTTTCGGCCGTTTGACCACCCAAATGGCCATAAAAAATTAAACGAACCACACTGGGATGATCTCCAACCTCCCTGGCATGCCCCGGTCAAATTTTAGACCACAGCACGCCCGGAACACGGGCACACCCCGAAAACGGTGCGCTATAGCACACATATTTGGCCCGAAAATGCCCCGTTCACTCCGTTTCGCCCGTTTGTCCACTTAAATGGTCACAAAAAATTAAACGGACTACACTGGGATGATCCCCAACCTTTCTAGCATGCCCCAGTCAATTTTTCACCCACAACACGCTCGGACCCTGGACCCACCTCAAAATCGTGGGCTATAGCACATCGATTTGGCCTAAAAATGCCCCGTTCGTGCCATTTTGCCTGTTTTTCCATCCAATTAGCCACGAAAAATTAAATGGACCACACTGGAACGATCCCCAACTGGGCCCCGGATGATTTTCAGCCCACAACACGCTCGAAATCTGGGCCCATCCTTAAAACAGTGGACGATAGCACACCGATTTGGCCCGAAAATGCCCCGTTCGCACCGTTTCGCTCGTTTGTCCACCCAAATGGCCACGAAAATTAAATGAACCACACTGGGATGAGCCCCAACCTCCCTATCACTCCAGGTTGATTTTTGACCCACAGCACGCCTAGACCCAGGACCACCCCCGAAACCGTGTGCTATAGCACACTAATTTAGCCCAAAAATGCCCCATTTGCGCCGTTTTGCACGTTTGTCCACACAAATGGCCACAAAAATCTGAACGGACCACACTAGGATGATCCCCAACCTTTCTAGCATGCGTCGGTCAATTTTTGACTTACAGCACACTCGAACCCCGAGCCCACCCCCAAAACTGTGGGCTATACCACACTGATTTGACCCGAAAATGCCCTGTTCGCGCTGTTTCCCCTGTTTGTCCTTCCAAATGGCTATGAAAAATTAAAAAAACCATATTGGGATAATCCCCAACCTCCCTGGCACGCTCCAGTTGATCTTTGGCCTACAGCATGCCCAAACCTGGGGTCCACCCTCGAAACCGCGGTCTATAGCACATTGATTTGGCCCAAAAATGCCATGTTCGCGTTGTTTCACTTATTTGTCCACATAAATAACAACGAAAAATTAAATGGGCCACACTGGGACAATATAGAACATCTCGACATGCCCCAGTCAATTATGGCCCACAGCACGCCCGGGTCCAACCCCAAATACGTGGGCTATCGTACACTGATTTGCCCCAAAAATGTTGTGTTCGCGCTGTTTTGCCCGTTTGTCCAGCCAGATAGCCACAGAAAAATAAACGTACCACACTGGGAAGATCTCCAACCTCCCTGGTATGCCTCGGTCGAATTTCGGCCCACAACATGCCTGAACCCTAGGCCCACACCCAAAATCATGGGCTATAGCACATTGATTTGGCCCGAAAATATCCCGTTTGTACCGTTTTGGCCGTTTGTCCACCCAAATAGCCACAAAAAAATTAAATGGACCACACTGGGAAGATCCCAAACCTCCTTGGCATGCCTCTATTCATTTTTGGCCCACAACCGTGGGATATAGCACACCGATTTAGCCCTAAGATGCCCAGTTCACGCCGTTTCACCCGTTTGTCCACCCAAATAGCTATGAAAGTTAAACAAACTACACTGGGATGATCCCCAACCTCCCTGGCATGCTCCAGTCGATTTTCGGCCTACAACATGCTCGAACCTCGGGCTCACCCACAAACTGTGGGCTATAGCACACCGATTTAGCCCGAAAATGCTCCATTTGCGCCGTTTCGCCCATTTGTGCACTCAAATGGCCACCAAAAATTAAATGGATCACACTGGGATAATCCCCAACCTCCCTGGTGCACCCTAGTTGATTTTTGTCCTAAAGCAAGCTCGGACCCCGAGCCCACCGCCAAAACCCCAGGCTATAGCACACCAATTTGGCCTGAAAATGCCCCGTACTCACCGTTTTGCCCTTTTATCCACCCAAATGGCCACAAAAAATAAAACAGAACACACTCGGATGATCCCCAACCTCTCTGGCACACCTCGGTTGATTATTGGCCCACAGTACACTTGAACCTCGAGCCCACCCCCAAAACCGTTGGCTATATCACACCGATTTGGCTCGAAAATGCCCTGTTTACACCGTTTTGCTCGTTTGTTCACCCAAATAGCCAAATTAAAAAGGCAACATTAAGATGATCTCCAACTTCCCTGGCATGCCCCGATCGATTATCATCCCACATCACGCCCGAACCTTGGGCCCACCCCTAAAACCGTAGGCTATAGCACACTAATTTTTTCCGAAAATGCCCCATTTGCGCCATTTTGCCCTTTCATCCTCCCAAATAGCCACAAAAAATTTAACGGACCATAATAGGACAATCCCCAACCTTCCTGGCATGCGCCGATCAATTTTTGGCCCACAGTATGCCCGAACCCTAGGCCCACCACAAAAACTGTGGGCTATAGCACACCGATTTGGCCTAAAAACTCCCCGTTCTCACCGTTTTGCCCGTTTGTCCACCCAAATGCCATGAAAAATTAAACAAATCACACTGGGATGATTCCCAACCTCCCTGGCATGCCCCGGTTGATTTATAGCCCGTAGCATGCCTGGACCTCGGGCCCACCCCCAAAACCGTGGACTGTAGTACACTGATTTGGCCCAATAATGCCCCATTCGTGCTGTTTTGCCTCTTTGTCCACCCAAATTGCCACCAAAAATTAAACGGACTACACTGGGATGATCTTGAATCTCTCTGGTACTCCTCGATTGATTTTTGGCCCACAGCACAATCGAGCCCACCCCGAAAACCGTGGCTATCACATACCGAATTGGCTCAAAAATTCTCCTTTCACACCGTTTCTCCAATTTGTCCACCTAGATGGCCACAAAAAATTAAACGGACCATACTTAAATGACCTCCAACCTCCATAGCATGACCCGGTAGAATTTCAGCTCACAGCATGCCTGGACCACATGCCTACCCCTAAAATCGTGGGATATAGTACACCGAATTGGCCTAAAAATATCTCGATTGCGCTGTTTTGCCCGTTTGTCTAAATTAAACAGACCACTCTAGGATGATCCCCAACCTCCCTGGCATGCCCCAATCAATTTTAAGCCCACAGCATTCCCGAACCTTGGGCCTACCTCTGAAACCATAGGCCTAGCACACTGATTTGGCTCAAAAATGCCCTGTTCACGTAGTTTCCCACATTTGTACACCCAAATGGCCATGAAAACTTAAACGGACCACAATGGGACTATCCCCAACCTCCCTGGCAAGACCCAGTTGATTTTTGGCCCACATCATGCTAGAACCCTGAGCCCACCACCGAAGCCGTGGGTTATAGCACACTTATTTTGCCCAAAAATGCTTGTTCGCGCCGTTTCGCCCTTTTGTCCACCAAAATGGCCACAAAAAAATATTCGACCGACACTGGCACGATCCTTAACCTCCCTGGCATGCGTCTGTCGAATTTTGGCCCAAAGAATGCTCGTACCCCAGTCCCACCCCCAAAACAGTTAGCTATAGAACACCGATTTAGCACAAAAATGCCCCATTCGCACCGTTTCGCCCGTTTGTCCTCTAAAATGGCCACGAAAAATTAAACACACCATACTGAGATGATCCCAATTTCCCTGGCACGACCCGATCAATTTTTAGCCAACAGCAAGACCAAACCCCCAACGCACCCCTTAAATCATGGGCTATAGCACACCGATTTTTCTCGCAAATGTCTCGTTCACCCCGTTTTGCCCTTTTGTCCACCCAAATAGCCACAAAAAATTAAATAGACCACACTGGGATGATCCCAAACCTCCCTGGCATTCACTGATCAATTTTTGGCCAATTGCACGACTAGACCCCAAGTTTACTCCCAAAATCGTGGGCTATAGCACACCGATTTGCCCCAAAAATTCCCCATTCATACATTTTTGCCCGTTTGTCCACCCAAATAGCCGCGAAAAAACAAAAGAACCACTCTGGGATGATCCCCAAACTCCTTGGAAAGCCCCGATCGATTTTCAGCCTACTGCATGCCTGGACCCCTGGCCCACCCTGGAAACTGTGGTCTACAACACACCAATTTGGCCTAAAAATGCTCCGTTCATGCAGTTTCGCCCGTTTATCCACCCAAATGGCCAAAAAATATTAAACGGACCATATTGGGATGATCTTAAACCTCCCTGGCACGCCTCAGTAAATATTTGGCCCACAGCACATTCGTACCTCATGCCAACCCTAAAAATCATGGGCTATAGCGCACTGATTTGGCCCAAAAATACCCCATTTGTGCCGTTTCGCCTGTTTGTCCTCCCTAATGGAAACAAAAAATTAAACAGACTACACAAGGATGATCCCCAACCTCCCAACATGCCCCGGTTAGTTTTAAGCACACAGCACGCCCGAACAATGGGCCCACCCCCGAAATTATTGGCTATAGCACACCGATTTAGCTCGAAAATGCCCCATTCGCGCCGTTTTGCCTGTTTGTCCACCCAAATAGGAACAAAAAATTAATTGGAGCACACTGGGATGATCCCCAATCTCCCTGCCAAGCCTCGGTTAATTTTATCCCACAATACACCCAAACCCCGGGCCCACCCCAAAACCTTGGGCTATAGCAACCCAATTTGGCTAGAAAATGCCCAATTCGCACCGTTTTGACTATTTGTTCATCCAAATGGCCACGAAAAATTAAATGAATCATACTGGGATGATCCTCAACCCCCTGGCATAGCCCGAATGATTTTTGGCCCACAACTTGCTCGGACATTGGGCCCACCCTGAAAAATATTGCCTATAGCACACCATTTTGGATAAAAAAAATGCCTCGTTCATGCCGTTTCACCCGTTTGTCCATCCAAATGGCTTCAAAAAATTAAAATGACCATACTGGGATGATCCCCAACCTCACTGACATGCCCCAATCAATTTTTGGCACACAACACGCCCAAACCCCGGGACCACCCCCAAAACTGTAGGTTATAGCACGACGATTACGCCTAAAATGCCCTGTTTCGCCCGTTTGTCCACCCAAATGGCCACAAAAAATTAAACGGACCACATTTGGATGATCCCCAACCTCCCTAGCACGCCCTAATCAATTTTTGGCCCACAACACGCCTATACCCCAAGCCCACTCCCAAAAACGTTTGTTATAGCTTATCGATTTGACCTGAAAATGCCCCGTCCGCGCCATTTTGCCCATTTGTCAACCAAAATGGCCACAAAACATTAAATGAACTACACTGGGATGATCCCGAAGTTCCCTGGCAATCCCCAATCAATTTTTGGCCCATAGCACCCCGAGCCCACCCCCAAAACTGTGGGCTATAGCACGCTGATTTGGCCCAAAAATGCACTATTTTGCTTGTTTGTTCATCCAAATGGCCACAAAAAATTAAACGGATCACACTGGGATGATCCCCAACCTCCCTGGAAAACTCCGGTCGATTTTGGTCCACAGCATGCCTGGACCTAGGGCCTTCTCCTAAAACTGTGGGCTATAGCAAAACCGATTTGGCTCGAAAATGCCCCACGTCGCGTCGTTTTGCCCATTTGTCCTCCCAAATGGCCACAAAAAATTAAACGGACCACACTGGACGATCGCCAACCTTCTGGCATACCCCGGTCAATTTTCATCCCACAGCACGTTGGACCCCAGGCCCACCCCCAACCCGTGGGATATAGCACACTAATTTGGCCCAAAAATGCCCCGTTTGCGCCGTTTTGAAAGTTTGTCCATCCAAATGGCCACGAAAAATTAAATGGACCACAATGGGACGATCCCCAACCTCCCTAGCATGCCCTGGTCAATTTTTGGCCCACAGCACGCCCGGACCCCGGGTCCACCCCCAAAATCGTGGGCTATAGCATATCGATTTGGTCCGAAAATGCCCTGTTTGCGTCGTTTCACCCGTTTGTCTTCCCAAATAGCCAAGAAAAATTAAACGGACCACACTGGGATGATTCCCAACTTCCCTGGCATGCCCCAGTTGATTTTTGGTCTACATCATGCCCGAACCTCGAGCCCACACCCAAAATTGTGGGCTATAACATACTGATTTGGCCTAAAAATACCACATTCGTGCCGTTTCACTGATCTGTCCATCCAAATAACCACCAAAATTTAAATGGACCATACTAGGATGATCCTGAACCTCCCGGAATGTCCCAGTTAATTTTTTACCCACAGTACGCTAGGGTCCACCCACAAATATGTGGGCCATCGCACACTGATTTGGCCTGAAAATACCCCGTTTGTGCCGTTTCTCCCGTTTCTCCAGCCAGATACCTATGAAAAATTAAACGGACCACATTGGGAAGGCCTCCAACCTTCCTGGCATGCCCCGGTCGATTTTTGGCCCACAACATGCCTGGACCCTGGGCTCACCCCTAAAATCATGGGCTATAGCACACTAATTTGGCCCGAAAATGCTCCGTTTGCACCGTTTTACTTGTTTGTCCACCGAAATAGCTATGAAAATTAAAAGGAACACAACGGAAAGATCCCAAACTCCCTAGCTTTCCCCAGTCAATTTTTAGCCCACAACACGCCCTAACCTCAGGCCCACCCCAAAAATCGTGGGATATAGCACATCAATTTAGCCCGAAAATGCCCCATTCGCGCTGATTCACCCGTTTATCCACCCAAATAACCACAAAAAATTAAACAGACCACACTAGGACGATACCCAACCTCCCTGTCATGCCTCGATTAATTTTTGGCCAATAGCATGCTCGGACCTCGGGCCCACCCCTAAAATCGTGGGCTATAGCACACCCATTTGGCTCGAAAATGCCCCATTCACCCCATTTTGCCAATTTGTCCATGGAAATGGCCATGAAAAATTAAACAGAACACACTCGAATGATCACCAGCCTCCCTGGCTCACCCCGGTCAATTTTGGGCCCACAGCACGCTTAGACCTCGGGACTGCCCCCAAAATCGTGGGCTCTAGTACAATGATTTGGCCCAAAAATGCCCTGTTCGCGCCATTTTGCCCGTTTGTTTACCTAAATAGATACAAAAAATTAAACGGATCATACTGGTATGATCTCCAACATCCTTGGCATGCCCTGATAAATTTTGGGCCCACAACACTCTCGAACCCTGGGCCCACCCCCAAAATTATGGGCTATAGCACACTGATTTGCCCAAAAATGCCTCATTCACGCCATTTCACCCTTTTATCCTCCCAAATAGCCACAAAAAATTAAACGGACCCCAATGGGATGATCCCCAACCTCCCTGGAATGCCCCAATTAATTTTTGGTCCACAACATGCCCGTCCCCGGACCCACCCCCAAACTTGTAGGCTATAGCACACCGATTTGGCCTGAAAACTCCCCGTTCATGCCATTTTGCCCGTTTGTCCACCCAAATTCACAAAAAATTAAACGGGCCATACTGGGATGATCCCCAACCTCTCTGGCATGCTCCGATTGATTTTTGGCCTACAGCATGCCCGAACCCTGGGCCCACCCCCAAAACCGTGGGCTATAGCACACTAATTTAGCCCAAAAATGCCCCGTTCGTAATATTTTGCCCGTTTGTCCAAGCAAATGGCCACGAAAAATCAAAAGAACCACACTGGGATGATCTCGAACCTCCCTGGTACTCCTCGATCTATTTTTGGCCCACAACACGCCCAGGACCATACCCAAAACCGTGGATATCGCATACCAATTTGGCACAAAAATGCCCCGTTCGTGCTGTTTTGCTCATTTGTCCATCCAGGTGGCCACGAAAAATTAAACGGACTACACTAGGATGATGTCCAACCTCACTGGCATGCCCCGGTAGATTTTCGGCCCACAGCATGCCTGGACCCCAAGTCCACCCCCAAAATTGTGGGATATAGTACACCGAATTGGCCCGAAAATGCCCCGTTCGAGCTGTTTCGCTCGTTTGTCCCCCAAAATGGCAAAAAAAATTAAACGGAACACTCTGGGATGATCTCCAACCTCTCTGGCATGACCCGATGGATTTTCATCATACAGAACACCCGGACACCGCACCCACCAACCAAACCATAGGCTATAACACACCGATTTAGTTCGAAAATGCCCTGTTCATGCTGTTTTACCCGTTTGTCACCCAAATGGCCACGAAAAGTTAAATGGACCACACCGAGATGAAACTCAACCTCCCTGGCAAGCCCCAGATGATTTTTACCAAACAGCACGATTGAACCCCGAGCCCACCCCCAAAACCGTGCATTATAGCACACTGATTTCGCCCGAAAATGCTTGTTCATGCTGTTTTGCCCTTTTGTCTACCCAAATGGCCATGAAAATTAAACCGACCACAATGGGATGATCCCAAACCTCTTTGGCATGCCCCGGTCAAATTTTGTCCCAAAGCATGCCTAGACCCCAGACCCATCTCCGAAACTGTGGGCTATAGCACACAGATTTGGCTTGAAAATGCCCCGTTCGCATCGTTTCGCCCGTTTATTCTCTAAAATGGAAAATAAAATTAAACAGATGACACTGGGACGATGCCCAACCTCCCTGGTATGACCCAGTCAATATTTGGCCCACAACAAGCCCCAACCCCAGGCGCACCCCAGAAATTGTGGGTTATAGCATACCGATTTTGCCCATAACGCCCAGTTTGCGCTGTTTTGCCCGTTGGTCCACACAAATGGCTACGAAAAATTAAACGGACCACATTGGGATGATCCTCAACCTTCCTGGCATGCTCGGTCAATTTTTGACCCATAGTATGCCCTAACACTGTGCTCACCCCCGAAATCGCGGGCTATAGGACACCGATTTGGCTCGATAATGCCCCATATGCTCCGTTTTGCTCGTTTGTCCACCCAAATGGCCACAAAAAATTAAACGAACTATATTGCAATGATCCCCAACCTCCCTGGCATGCCCCAGTCGATTTTTGGCCCACAGCACGCCTGGATCCCACGTCCACCCCCAAAACTGTGGGCTATATAGCACACCGATTTGGCCCAAAAATACCCCGTTCGCACCATTTCGCTCGTTTGTCTACGTAAATGGCCACAAAAAATTAAACAGACCACATGGGATGATCTCCAACCTTCTAGGAATGCCTCAATCGATTTCAGCCCAAAGCACCCAAACCCCAAGCCCACCCCTAAAATCGTGTGCTATATCTCACCGATTTTGCTTAAAAATGCCCCATTCCCGTGGTTTTGCCCATTTGTCCACCCAAATGGACACAAAAAATTAAATGGACCATACTGGGATAGTCCCCAACCTCCCTAGCATGCCCTGATCAATTTTAGGCCCATAGAACATTCGGACCCCGAGGCCACCCCCAAAACCGTGGGCTATAGCACACCAATTTGGCCTGAAAATGCCCCGTTCGCGCCATTTTGCCTGTTTGTCCACTCAAATGGACACACTACATGATCCCTAACCTCCCTGGCATGCACCGATCGATTTTCGACCCAAAGCATGCCTGTACCCTAGGCCACCCTTAAAACCGTGTGCAATAGCATACCGATTTAGCCCGAATATGCCCCATTCGTGCCATTTCGGCCGTTTGTCCACCTAAATGGCCACGAAAAATTAAATGGACCACACTAGGATGATCTCAAACCTCTCTGGCATGCCCCGGTCAATTTTTGGCCCATAGCATGTCCGAATCCTGGGCTCATCCCAAAACTATGGGCTATAGCACATCGATTTGGCCAGAAAATGCCTCGTTCGCATAGTTTCGCCCGTTTGTCCACCCAAATGGCCACAAAAAATAAAACGAACCATACTGGGATGATCCCCAACCTCCCTGGAAAGCCCCGATCGATTTTGAGCCACAACACACACGGATCTTTGGCCCACCCCAGATACCATGGGCTATAGCACACCGATTTGTCCCAAAAACACCTTGAATCGCCCGTTTGTCCACCCAAATGGCCACAAAAAATTAAACGGACCACATTGAGATGATCACCAACCTCCCTGGAACACGCCGATCAATTTATGACCTACGATACGCCTCGGTCCCACTCCCAAAACCGTAGGATATAGAAAACCGATTTGGCCTCAAAATGCCTCACGTTTGCGCCGTTTTGCCCGTTTGTCCACCCAAATGGCTACAACAAATTAAACGGACCACACAGGGATGATCCCCAACCTTTCGGCATACCCCTGTTGATTTTTGGCCCACAGCACGCTGGACCCCAGGTCCACGCTCGAAACCATGGGCTATAGCACACTAATTTGGCTCGAAAATGCCCCGTTCGAGCCGTTTCGCCTGTTCGTCCATCAAATGGCCACGAAAAATTAAACGGACCACACTGGGAAAATTCCCAACCTCCCTAGCATACCTCGATCAATTTTTGATGCACAGCACGCCCGAACCCCGAGCCCACCCCCAAAACCGTGGGCTATAGCACACCAATTTGGCCCAAAAATGCCTTTTTCGCACTGTTTCACTTGTTTGTCCTCCCAAATGGTCACAAAAAATTAAACGAACCATACTGGGATGATCCCTAACCTCCCTGGCATGCCCCAGTTGATTTTTGACCTACAGCACGCCTGGACCTCAAGCCCACCCCCGAAATCGTAGGCAATAACACAGAGATTTAGCTCACAAATGCCATGTTCGCCCCATTTCTCTCATTTGTCCACCCAAATAGCCACAAAAAATTAAATGAACCACACTAGGATGATCCCGAACCTCCCGGCACGCCCCTTTCTATTTTTGTCCCACAGCACGCCTGGGTCTACCCCCAAATATATGGGCTATCGCACACTGATTTGGCCGAAAAATGCTCCGTTTGCACCGTTTCGCCAGTTTGTCCAGCCAAATGGCCACAAAAAATTAAACAAACCACACTGGGATGATCTTCAACCTCTCTGTCATGACCCAATTTATTTTTGGCACACAGCATGCCTAGACCCTGGGCCTACCCCCAAAATCGTGGGCTATAGCACACTGATTTGGCTCGAAAATGCCCTGTTCTCGCCGTTTTGCCCGTTTGTCCACCCAAATAGCCATGAAAAATTAAATGGACCATACTGGGACCCCCAACCTCCCTGGCATGCCCCAGTCAATTTTCGGCCCACAACACGCCTGGACCCCATGCCCATCCCAAAAACCGTGGGTTATAGCACACCGATTTAGCCCAAAAATGCCCCGTTTACACAGTTTCACCTATTTGTCCACGCAAATGTCCACAAAAAATTAAACAAGCCATAATGGGACGAACCCTAACCTCCCTGGCACGCCCCAGTTAATTTTTGGCCCACAGCACGCCCGGACCTCGAGTCCACCCCCAAAATTGTGTGCTATAGCACTCCGATTTGGCTCGAAAATACCCCATTCACATCGTTTTACTTGTTTGTCCACCCAACCACCCTGGCACACCCCGGTTTATTATCGGCCCATAGCACGCCCAAACCTCGAGCCCACCCCCGTGGTCTATAGCAACCCGATTTTGCTCGAAAATGCCCCATTCGCACTGTATTGACCGTTTGTCCACCCAAATGGTCACGAAAACTTAAACGGACCATACTGGAATGATCCCTAACCTCCCTGGCACGCCCCGATTGATTTTTGACCCATTAAATACCTGGAACTCAGGCCCACCCTTAAAACCAAGGGCTATAGCACACCGATTTGGCTAGAAAATACCTCGTTCACATCGTTTGTTAACCAAAATAGCCAAAAAAATTAAACAAACCACACTGGAACGATCTCTAACCTACCTGGCATGACCTGGTCAATTTTTGGTGCACAGCACGCTCGGACCCCGGGCCCACCCCCAAAACAGGATGCTATAGCACACTGATTTCACCTAAAAATGCCTCATTTGCACCTTTCACCCTTTTATCCTTCCAAATAGCGACAAAAAATTAAACGGATCACACTGGGATGATCCCTAACCTTTCGACCCATCCCGGTAGATTATTTACCCACATCATGCCGGACCTCAGGTCCACCCCCAAAATCGTGGGCTATAGCACACAAATTTGACCCGAAAATGCCCCTTTCGCACAGTTTTACCAGTTTGTCCACCTAAATGGCCATGAAAAATTAAACGGACCATACTGAGATGATCCCCAACCTTGCTGGCATGCCCCAGTCTATTTTTCGCCCATAGCACCACCGAACCCTAAGCCCACCCCCGAAACCACGGGTATAGCACACTAATTTGCCTCAAAAATACCTCGTTTAGCCCATTTATCCACTAAAATGACCACAAAAAAATAAACGAACCACACTGGATGATCTCCAAACTCCCTGGCACACCCCGATCGATTTTTGACCCACAGAACATTCGTACCCCGTGCCCACCCCCAAAACCATGGGCTATAGGATACTGATTCGGCCCGAAAATGCTCGATTCACAAAATTTTACCCGTTTGTCCACCCAAATAGCCACAAAAAATTAATCGGACCACGCTGGGATGATTCCTAAACTCCCTGACACACCTCGATCTATTTTTGGTAAAAAGCACGCCCGGACCGCAGGCCCACCCCAAAATCGTAGGCTATAGCTTGAAAATACCCCATTCGCGATCTTTCGCCCGTTTGTCCACCCAAATGTTCATGAAAAATTAAACGAACCACACTGGGATGATCCCCAACCTTCCTAGAATGCCTCGATCAATTTTTGCCCACAGTACACCAGGACCCCAAGTCCACCCCCAAACCCGTTTGCTATAGCTCACCGATTTGGCTCAAAAATGTCCCATTCACGCCGTGTTGCCCGTTTGACCACCTAAATGGTTACGACAAATTAAATGGACCATAATGGGATGATCCCCAACCTCCCTGCCTGCCCCGTTCGATTCTTGTCCCACAGCACGTCCGGACCTCGGGCCCACCCCCAAAACTATGGTCTATAGGACACCGATTTGGCCCGAAAATACCCCATTCGCACCGTTTTGCCTATTTGTCCACCCAAAGGGACAAAAAATTAAACGGACTATACAAGGATGATCCCCAACCTTCCTGGCATTCCCCAATCAATTTTAGGCCCACAGCACGCCTGGACTAAGGGCCCACCCCCAAAATCGTTGGCTATAGCACACTGATTTGGCCCAAAAATACCCCATTTGCACTGTTTTACCCGTTTGTCCATCCAAATAGCCACAGAAAATTAAACGAACCACACTTAGATGATCTTAAACCTCCCTGGCATGCCCCGGTCAATTTTCAGCCCACAGTACGCCCAGACCATGGGCCCACCCGTAAAACCATGGGCTATAGCAAACCTAATTGGCCAGAAAATGCCCTGTTCGTGCCATTTAGTTCACTTTTTCTGTGAAATGGCCAGGAAAAATTAAACGGACCATTCTGGGATGATCCCCAACCTCTCTGGCACGTTCTGATCATTTTTGGCCCAATGCGCGCTCCAACCCCAAACCCACCCCCATAATCGTGGGAAATAGCACACCGATTTGGCTCGAAAATGCCCCATTCACGTTGTTTCGCCAATTTTTCAACCCAAATGTCAATCAAAAAATTAAACGGACCACACTTGGACGATCCCTAACATTCCTGGAATGCCTCGATTAATTTTGGCCCACGGCACGCCTGGACCCCAAGCCCACCTCCAAAATCGTTTGCTATAGCTCACCGATTTGGCTCGAAAATGCCCCATTTGCTCTGTTTTGCCTGTTTATCAACCCAAATGGCCACAAAAATTAAATGGACCATACTGGGATGATCCCCAACCTCTTTGCCATACCCTGGTAAATTTTTGACCCACAGCAACTTCGGACCTGATTCGACCCCCAAAACCGTGGGCTATAGCACACCAATTTAGCTCGAAAATGCCCCATTTGCGTCGCTTTGCCTGTTTGTCTACCCAAATAGACACAAAAAATTATACTGACTACACAAGGATGATCCCACTCTCCCTGGTATGCCCCAGTTAATTTTAGGCCCATAACACGCCCGGACTAGGGTCCCACCCCCAAAATTGTTGGCTATAGCACACCGATTTGGCTAGAAAATACCCCATTCATGTTGTTTCACCCGTTTGACCACCCACATGGCCATAACAAATTAAACGAACCACACTGGGATGATCTCTAACCTCCCTGGCATGCCTCATTCGAATTTTAGACCACAGCACGCCCGGACCATGGGCACACCCCCAAAACCGTGGGCTATAGCACACCTATTTGGCCCGAAAATGCCCCGTTCGCTCCATTTCGCCCGTTTGTCCACTTCAATGGCCACGAAAAATTAAACAGACCATACTGGGATGATCCCCATCCTTCCTGACATGCCCTGGTCAATTTTTGGCCCACAATAGGCCCGAACCCCGAACCCACCTCAAAATCGTGGGCTATAGCACATAGAGTTGGCCTAAAATGCCCCGTTCGTGCCGTTTCACCCGTTTGTCCACCCAATTGGCCACAAAAAAATAATTGAACCATACTGGGACGATCCCCAACTGGGTCCCGGATGATTTTCAGCCCACAGCACGCTTGAACCCCAGCACCTTCCTTAAAACAGTGGGCAATCGCACACTGATTTGGCCCGAAAATGCCCCATTTGCACCGTTTCGCCCGTCTGTCCACCCAAATGGCCATGAAAAATTAAATGAACCACACTGGGATGAGCCCCAACCCCCTAGCACTCCAGGTTGATTTTTGGCCCACAGAACGCCTAGACCTCGGGACCACCCCCAAAACCGTGTGCTATAGCACACTAATTTAGCCCAAAAATGCCCCGTTTACGCCGTTTTGCCCATTTGTCCACACAAATGGCCACGAAAAACTAAATAGACCATACTGGGACGATCCCCAAACTTTCTGGCATGCACAGGTGAATTTTTAACTCACAGCACGCTCAGACCCCGATCCCACCCCCAAAACTGTGGGCTATAGCACACCGATTTGGCCCAAAAATGCCCTGTTCACATCGTTTCCCCCGTTTGTCCTTCCAAATGGCTACGAAAAATTAAACAGACCATACTGAGATAATCCCCAACCTCCCTGGCAAGCCCCAGTTGATTTTTGGACTACAGCACGCTCGAACCTGGGACCCACCCCCGAAACCATGGTCTATAGCACACCGATTTGGCCTAAAAATGTCACGTTTGTGACGTTTCACTATTTATCCACACAAATAACCACGAAAAATTAAATGGACCACACTGGGACAATACCTAACCTCTCGGCATGCCTCGATCAATTTAGGCCCATAGCACGCCCGGGTCCACCCCCAAATATGTGGGCTATCATACACTGATTTGGCCCAAAAATGTCGTGTTCGCGCCATTTTTGCCCGTTTGTCCAGCCAGACGGCCACAAAAAATTAAACGTACCACACTGGAAAGATCTACAACCTCCCTGGTATGCCCCGGTCGACTTTAGACCCACAACATGACTGAACCCCAGGCCCACCCCCAAAATCATGGGCTATGGTACACTGATTTGGCCCGAAAATGTCCCGTTCGTGTCGTTTTGGCCGGTTGTCCACCCAAATAGCCACAACAAATCGTCACCCTCCTTGGCATACCTCTATCAATTTTTAGCCTACAACATGCCTGAACGCCGGGCCCCACCCCAAAACCGTGGGATATAGCACACCGATTTAG